>NC_077223.1:7886577-8186577 GCF_024763615.1 Phlebotomus papatasi
GGTAGAATTTATTTTTATTCTATTTTTTGCTGAAGAATAAGAGAAGGCTTTTAGGCTTCGCACACACTGTAGCTTCGAACACCTCATAAAAAGAATAAGGGAAAAATATGAAGTGTTCGAAGCCAGAGTGTGTACAAAGCCTGAAAGCCATACCTAATTTCTGATTTAAAGATCCTAATATATTAAATACATAAAAATTCCCAAGAAACATTTTTTTCTTAATATAGTCTTGTAGAATTCCCTAAGTAAGGCATTATAGAACCAAAAATCTTTTTATTTGCTTATAACGCTCTTAGTTCCATCATTGAGACTACTATAAGTAAAGTGGTCGCACTCTTTAAGATCTTAACAGCTTCTATAGGAATTTCAACCGAAAATTCTCACTTTAAGTCTTTTAAGAGTGCACTAAAAGACTTGTCTAATATTTGGTTCTATAAGGCAGCTTTTTTGCTTCTTGGGTTACTTTTATTTTTTCGAGTATTCTTTGCGTAGGGGAGACCCTGCATGATTGAGACGCAGGTTGTTTGGAAAGTGGTGGATTATTCTTCGAATATATAGGGGAAACTGGGGCAGTAGTAAACACGGGGTAATAGTAAACACTGATTTTTATGTCTACACAAGGGGGTAATAACCCATGAGTACATACCAGAGAATTGGTGAATAATGAGTATTCCCGTTTTGGTGAATATGCGAGTATTTTCACCATTTTACACTGAATTTCGAATTTTATTACAGTGGCAAACGTGCTTTCTAACAGCGAAATGTCATTCGCTTTGTGGATGAATTCACCCCATTAAAAAGGCATCCCAGGAGAAATTTCCCTATTGATTCTTTAGGAAAATTTCACCAAAAAATCTGTGGAAATTTCTCAGAAAAACCACAAGAATTTTTTAATGAATTTTCAGTCTTGGAAAGTTAGCTTCTTAGGGAATTCCCGGAGAATTCCTAGAGAAATTTCTATGTATTAATTCCTCTAAAACTTCTTGGCATTTGCCCCAGAACTGTCAATATTTCTGTAGTGAATTTTCCCCTAAATATCTGCAAAAATTCCCTTATTGGAAATTAGAAGGGAATAACTAAATAAATTACTTGTGGAAATTTCCCAACGAGATCACAGAAAATTCCGTTCGTTTTTTTTTTATTATAATTCTCAGGAAATTCCCAAAGAATTCCTTGAGAGTTTTCCATTGATTGTTTTCTGTGAGATTCCTCAGGATTTTCAACAGAAATTTCGTTATTCATGGATAGAATTTTGTCTTAAAAATCCCCGAACATTCCACACATGGGAATACGGATGAAACCAGTGGAGAAATTACCTCGCTTAGAAGTAGAAATTTCCTATGAAGAACACAGTTATTTCCCAAAGGGATTTTCAGGTTCTGAAAAATCGGTAATATCCTAGAGAACTTTTGAAAATTTCCTTAGGTGATTTCCAAAACAATTCCCTGAACTTTCCTACGGAACATATTTTGTTGACTTCGAGTATATTCCCTTAGTATTCTCTAAACATTTTCTACAATGGGAATTTAAGTGGAATCAGTATAGAAATGTCCTTGGTAAGCTATAGAAATTTCTTGAGAAGATCTCCAATGATTTGCATAGGAATATTTCCTTAATTTTCCCAATTTTCTTAAGTAATCTATTGGATGTTTGGACTGGCGTGGTTAAAGTGTTTTTAATCCTGAAGTGACTTCATTCCTACTAGCAATCACAAGAAAATCTTTAATCATTTCTAAAGTTTCCTCAAGACTTCTTGGGGAAATCTTGAGGAAACTTCCCCAAAAAAGGAGGTATGAAAACTTCACTAACCTGTTAAAGATATACTTCGGTCGAGATGATTTTTTCGAGTACTTCGAGTACTCATGTGAAAATATTAAAAGTCGCTAACCAGAAGTATTAAAAAAAAAGTTGTATGATTTAGCTATGTTTTCATAAATTGTCTTAGACTTGAATATCCTTAATCCTACTCTGTGATTAAAATAGCTTATTATAAGTATTCATCTTTCACACATTGTTTATTTTAGAATAGTTATTTTGTGTTTAATGTTATTGAGATTGAATAAGAAAAGCATATTCCTCGATATTGTTTAAGGGGGATGGAAAAAAATGTTCTTTCTATATGTTTCACCGATGTTAACTCCCAAGCAACAAAACACTTCATTAAATATTTAAATAATTATTTATTGCTTTTTCTGTGGTACTGTAAGAGAGACGAAATATTTGAAGGATAAAATTATATGCGGAAAAATGTTTAGAATAATTTTCTAAGACACTGAAGACTTCCCTTTGCCTCCAGAAGGCGGGGGTGCAATCGTGGGAGTAGCTATGAGATTTTTAAGAATTCGGGATTTTGGCTTTCGAGATTTTGGCCCATTCGGGATTTTGGCTTTTGGGATTTTGACCGGGACCCCTATATCATTAAAAACATAGCAGTGTTTACAGCTACAACGTTCTAACTAGTGCTCCAGTTTCCCCTAATAATGTGAAACATACTAAGCGCTATGCAAAATTTCGAGATAATTTTCTGACTTGGAAAATAATGTCTCAAAGTCAAAACATAAAAAAATATCTCAAACATACCGGTTGTCCCCTATTTCACTTTAATTTTAAATTGAACAGAAACATAGACGTTAATTACGGCAATTGAATTACTAAAATCCCGACCTTAACGCTAGTGATATAATTTCCTGAAAAAATCCAAATACTTTTACATCCTAGTGCAAGGATGCGAATAATATCAAAAATCAAAGTCCTCTCATCTAATATACTTAACTTTTCAATTATGCGAAAATATTACAATGAATAACTCTATACAGAATTATCTTCCAGAGTAATCCATCAGTAGAAGCTTAAAGCTATTTGTTAAGGTTATACTACGTAATCTATTCACATTTACAACCCCATTTTCTGTACACTAAGCAATGATAACTCGAAAATTAATAATTTACACACATCAAGGGATCCCTTTTCACTTTGCGGTGTGGCAGGATTCATTTGGTTGATGGAGACACCGAGTGACGTCATCATTTTTATCAGAGACTTTCGCATATGTTGGAAAACTTTGACATCCTCTATTTATAGGGGGAATAGGAGGTAGATTTTCCCCACAGACTCAGCATCCAGAAAGGCCAAAGTTTCAGTTAGAGAGAATATGAATGTCAAGGGGTGGATATATTAGTAAAATTAGGATACTAAATTTAAAATTAGAAAGCAAATGAGAAGTAAAAAATTAGTAAAAATTAAATTTAGTCAGCAGAAAATAAATTTGGTCAATTATCAATTTAGAAAGTTAAAAAACTTTTAACTATCAAACAAGTTTTGGAAAGAGAAAATAAAGAGTTTTACTTCGCTCTCAGAATGACAAAATTTAATTTTTTACTGCTCATTAGTCATTAATTAGTCTTTTTTAGATAATAGTAAATGCATATTAAAAGGACAGATAATCCTAACCGGCTTATGTATGTGAGATTCTTAATGTGAGCTAACTCGGAATGTACGCAAATTCGATTTAGAGCTAAAGTTGGGGGACGCCATTCAGTTATTTTGAATTAAATTCGTGAAATAATACAAATTTTGAACTTAAACTAAAATATAAAGGATTTGGATGGACTGACAGAAAAGTGATATATGGGTGAAATGTAGACCAGGATGTGCTCTATAATTTTGCCATAGAAATTGATCTCATCGATTAATCAGAAGCCGAGATAATCGAGGTTGTTTGTTTCTGAACTGGTTTTTTCGACCAGAGCGCCCCAAGTGTTCATTTGGTGAACTTCAACTATATGAAAGAATTGTTGTATTTTGTGAGACTTTCCATTTAAAACCCTATTTTAAGTGATTTGGTCGAGGAGAAGCAGTCAAATTGGCATCTTTGTTGTTTTCAAAGCGTTATTATGGGAAAAGTCAATTTTTTCACACTTAAACGGCAAAATCGGACAGATTGCATTATCTGAGCGAAAAATGATGTATGGACGAAATGTAGACACAAATATCCTCTGGAATTATGTCGCAGTAATCATCAAAATTGGTGAATCACGTGTCGAGATAATTGAGGTTATGTAATATTGAAATTGGTTTTTCAACTGTGGCGCCCCTGGTGTTGGTCCTACGTAGTTCAAATGTTCTAGAAATTTGTAGCACTTGGTGAGATCTTTCGTTTAAGCCCTTACTCGTCAAAATCGGTTGAACAAAACCGGAGATATGATTTTTTGAATTTCATAAACTTTGACCCCTCATATCTCCGGTTCTATTATAACCACAGCGCACTTACGCCCCATTTTGGAAACATCCTAGACCAGGTTACAACATCCTGAAATTTGATTAACTTGCACAATTCCGTTTTTGAAAAAAAATATTTTGAATTATGATGAATTTTGACTTTGAATTTTGAATTTTGAACTTCCATCTGAAAGTGCTCATCGAGACGAAACTGAAAACTCTAAATTTAGCTCAAAATGTTAATTAGAACCGGAGATAGAGGCCGATCAATATTCGAACTTTGACCCCTTATAGCTCGGGTAAGGGGTTATGGATCGACTTAAGTATTATTTTGTTTGATAGGTATAATCAGCGACTACAACATAATAAAATTTCAGCTCGATAAACAAAGGAATTTTTGAGTTTTTTAACTTAAGAAATTGAAAAATCTTCTTTTAAAAATAGCGAACCCTAGCGGTGGTTTTATGAACATGCGATGTTAAACTTGCTCTCGTAAAATGGCATTCTCGTAAATGGACGTAAAACGCCCTCACTTTTTAAAATTCTGACAATTAGAACCGGAGTTATGGCCATTTTAGGAAACATTTTTGGACCCTTACAGCTCGGATCAGGGGGGTCGGGGACCTTAAGTTTATTATTGATCGAAAGCCCTAAGGCCCAGCTATAACATACTAAAATGTTTGATGGTCATTTATGGTAGATTACTGACGACAATTAGCATGAGAAGTTCAAGGAGAGAACCCAAGAAGCAATTTTTTCTTAATATAGTCTCGTAGAATTCTCTAAGTAAGGCATTATAGAACCGAAAATCTTTTTATTTGCTTATAACGCTCTTGGTTCCATCACTGAGATTACTATAAGTAAAGTGGCGCACTCTTAAGGATCTTAAGAGCTTCTATAGGAATTTCAACAGAAAATTCTCACTCTAAGTCTTTTAAAAGTGCACTAAAAGACTTGTCTAATACTTAGTTCTATAAGGCAGCTATTTTGCTTCTTGGGAAATACCCTCCGGATGCGTCAGGGGGTGCAATCCTTTCAGGACAGGAAAACACAAAATTCTTTGCCAAAGCTTTTGACGCTTCAACGCGTCTTCCTCAGTGGTCATATCTGTGATTTGTCTCTGAAATTTTGTCCACACTATCTATCCACTACTCCAAATGAGGACTCACAGGGAAAATTGGGAATTCGTTGCAGGTACTCCTTCTTGGGCATTGATCTGAGGCCAATTTCTGATGGTTAATTTATATGAAATTGTCACTAATTCGTATTATTTATGGAAAATTGACGTATTAATGTTAGATCATACGCTAAATATTATAGCAAAGCAAATATAAATAAATTGAATAAATAATTCTACCGGTCGAGTCGAGGAACTAGTCGAGTGAGTGTACTTTACTTTTATTGATATATTCTTCAAGGAAAATATTTCAAAAATAGGGCTAAAAATCTCGATATCTTTTATTTTCTAAATTCCTTGTTCGAATTCTAAGAAACATACAACATGCAAGAAGGTATATGGAGGCTATTTATGGAAAAAATTAAGCCGCTGTCTTATTTATCTTGGAAGATATTGAATTTTGAATTTTTCGATTTGTGACTTTTGCCCCAGTCTCCTGTAACAGCTGATTCTGAGAATTCCTTGTGCCGAAATATAGCCAAATGATCCATTGTAAAGCTCTCTGGGAGATTTTTCTTTTGATACGGAGATTTCGAATAAAAATACCCACGTTTAAATTGGTTTAAAAAAAAACGAATATTGTAAAAAATGTGTAAAATTGCAGCCAAAACATCATAGATATAATTTATTAAGGAGAAATTGAAAAATTGATAAATTCATGGTGAAAAGCGATGAATTACCAACCCGTTTCATTTTCTTGATTTTTTCCCGTAAAATTTTTCGCATTATTCATGAATGTCTTATGCGAGCTTCCCCTCGATTGAGACAATGGAGGGTGGAAAACTAATAATGGAGGAGTATTAGAAAGTTTCTAAAACAGTGTCAAGAAGGAATTTACAACTATGCATATTTTATATTTTGAGGAAATTGCCTGACATAAATTGACTTTAATTAAAGCTCCTGTCGCTCTTTTAGACACACAAAGCCCCTCCTTGTGCTAAAGTTTGCTCAATGTTTAGGAATGAATATAAAACTATGAACTATGCGTGTAATTAAGTTGATTACAGAGCAAAGCAGTGTCCCTAGCTCTTTTCATTACGGACTAACAGGGTATTTAGTCATGTTAAGCTTTTAATGTGCATTAATAACTTAAGCTTTGTGAAGAGATAAATATAAAAATGAAATAAAAAGACTTAAAATTATAATATCGTACCAAGAACGTATTTCCTTGTACATCAATTCTGTAAATTCTAGACACTAAATGAGTCGCAGATAGACGTGAGGATACGGTCTGAAAGATCCAGAGAGGGTAAACCATTTCATGTTGATTTGATTATACAATCATAATTGTAATGAAGCATAGCGCTTGAAATGCATTCTCAATCGTCACGGGACACTGTCAAAGATATCTTAATTGTATTCCGCCTTGGAGAGAGTACTTAAGCCATGTTGGAAAGGAGGATGGGGTAAAATTATGATGATGACACATGAGAAAAGTTCCAATGACTGCTTCAAAGTGCCACAAATGCTCAATTAACCACAAAATTCACAGAGCTTTCCATCACTACGTCAACATTTGTAAGTTTTCTTAAGTGAAAAGTTATGCAAAAATTTCAAAATTTAATTTTATTTTGCCATAAGTCAATGAATAAATTAATTAACCCATTCATTTGATCTCCAAAATAAATATCTTTTCTCTGGGAAACTTCCACTTTACTGACGGAAACTTTATATAGTTTTTTAAGTGCTCTTATTAAATTCCATGGGTTTTGATTATTAAAATTGATTCTACCAAAATCATTATAAGTATGCTGATAAATGGAAATTTTCTGCCTCAATTTCCCCAATGAAATTTGATTCTAAATCGATTTGTGAATTTTACAGGCCTTTGCGATATTTTAATGAAAATTCCTGTTTGGTATTAAAAAGCATTAACCCAATTGATCAACATAAAAGGTTCTTTATTGGGTGTTTTCATAGGGGAAAAAAATATAAATTATTATACATAAGCGACATGAGAATGTAAACGAATTAAAAAGTTCATTTAATTTTATATTGAAATTAAAGTAGAACTATTTTATGTATTTGCGAAGGAGGGAACAATTTAAGAAGGGACTTTTTAAAGGCGGATCGAAGCTGAAATCATGAGCTTCGTAGCTCTTGTAGTTTGAGTTTTACAATTGGTTTTATAAAACTAGGGTAAGATGGGGTAATTTGGAATCATATCTAATTTGGAACTGTGAGATTTTCTAACAGTTTTACATAGAAAAAGGACATTCAACTGGTTCTTAATAGTCCTTAATCTTCTTTTTCAACAGACGTCATACCCATCGATTGCATTCCAAACTATGCTTTCTTAACCCTCTAACGGTGTTTTCTTTAATATGCGAAAAAAAAGTTCTAAAACAATGTTTTCTAGGATAATTATGATCCAATAAAGTCGAAAAAACCATGCATTCTGGTGCTATTCCAATGAAAAAATGAGCATGTTTTTTTTAGCACATTACTGTTCTCAAGTACTAAAAAGCCCTTGACTGTTCCCACATATTATTTCAATTAATGTTAGATGGCATTGTGATCGGGTGAAAGCTTGCTCGGCGGGAATATTCGAATTCGGATTTCAGTAGGGAAATCGACAAGATTAAGTCAAGATTAAGATTAAGGCCGGGAGTTAACAACTTTAGCCTGAACCGCGGATTTTCCCAGGTTTTTCATGAGTTTTCCCGTGAATTCTCAGTGGTGAAAAGTCGGCGAGCAGCATTAATATTCTCTACTCATTATTTTCCTTGGAATCACGTATGGGAACAGACATTGTCTTTTTTAGTACTTGAGAACAGTAATGTGCTAAAAAAAACATGATCACTTTTTCATTGGAATAGTACCATTCGTCATTATCTCTTTTAGTTTAGGCGCTAGGTGATAAAATATAAAAATTTTTTGAAATTCTTTTTGCTTCTAAAATTCACATTTTTACTTTTTTCAAATTTTTTAAATAAAATATACAATGAAGAATGTAGAATATCTTTCAGTAAAAAATAAATTTATTCATTAGAGGGTTAAACCATTTAGATATCCTTCATTCTGAAGCCGGTGTAATGTGTATAACAGTCTGCGCTGACTTTACTAAACCTACTGACCGTTTTTGGTCGTTTTTCCTAGCGGAACAGACCACGGTAGGGCAAGATACTCAACAAGTTTTTCTTGGAAAAGAGGGAAAGAGGAAAAAATTAAAATTCAAACACTAAAAAATATATTGCATGCATATTTTAAAAAATTTATGAAGTTTGATAGTGACATTGTACCGTTTAAATATGTGTTGATTTTAAAAAAAAATTAAACTAGCCAGTTTGACCGGTCTTGGTAAGTTTAGTGTCAATAAAGACCAATGGCGTTATCGGCGTTATCCTATTGAAAACTAAACATGTTTTTTAGCACTGTACTGTTCTAAAGTACTTCTACATAATTTGCTTTTTGTCTTTGTTCATGTCATAACTAATCGGTGATTTTAGAACACAGCGAGGCATGGGAAAACAGTCGCAACAGGTACCAAAACGAGGAAAAATCGGTAATGTAGAAACACTTCAGAACAGTGAACTCTTAAAAAACCATGATAATTTTTCAATGAATGAACGCTATTATCGACTTTTTTGCGTAGGTTCCTGTGACGACTGTTTTTCCCAGTTCTCGTAGAGTTCTAAAACCACCAAATAGTAGTGACAGAAGCTAACTAAAAGAGAAGTCCATTGAAAGAGTGTCATAAACCATATTTCTAACATTCTTGTACTAAGCTTCTTAGCTTATCCTCAAATTTGTACAGACCGAAGAGATTTGATTTAAGATTTGTCTATGGGTCGGTTATATTCCTTGCGGAACCGCTGCACCCAGGCCACTTATTTGGGCCCATTATGCACTCTTCATTCTCCTGTTCTATCTTAACCCCCAAGGCGAGTAAACCTGCTCCATATCACAGTGCTCTGTGTGCGTTCTGATACACACAGTACCGCTTTATATCACGGTAAACCAACCTTGGTTTGTGGATCTGGGCAGTGAATGAGTATTTGTATTCAACTGAACTCTGCATGTCGAAACTTATTTCCTATACCAACCTCTCTTTTTAGGCGGTTCATTGTCAATGTATTGACATTACTTTTCCATTCATTCACTGGACGAATTCGAGACTATTACAGCAGCTGAAAAATCTGCAGCAGCCTAGTCTCGAACCCAAGACCTCACAGTCATAGAGCCACTGCTCTATCCACTGATCCACTGAGGCCCTGTACAGACCGAAAGTTTCTTAAATGTTGGAGGTCCAACCATTGATCTCTTCATTCAGTTTTGTTCAAGAAAAGTGTCTTTTACAACAATGTAATGTTGCTGCCAAGATACGTTTTACTATTTCCAGTTATAGGTAGGCTTCACGGTACTTTTTAAGAAGATGAATGCCATGCATTAGTTAATTTTCGCTCTAAATGTATACTTCATGTGAGCAACACATACTCGCTGTGATGAACATTTGTGCTGTGCTCCCTAAAGTTTCAGTTTCAGTTGGATTCTATATGTGCAATTCTTTGAATATTTAAGAAGCCCAAACTTTTGTGTTCTATTGCAATAGCACGATAATATCTATCCACTCCAGAGGCGAAGGAAAATAAAATATTTTGAGGAGAAACTATTTGTCTTTACCCTCTTTACCCCTATTCCTTTTATTGTTATCTATATATTTAATTTATTTTGAACCATTTATATTAGAAGTATATACAATTGCTCAATGAGGGACAAAATTACGTGAAAATCGTTGCTGAAGGAAATGTTACAATTGTGCTAGGAGTTAGGAAGTGCCCTTAGGGTTAAATGTCAATTGTTTAGCCACGTGCCCCAATCAAGAGAAATTGTGGTAGAATCATATCTTATTCCACAAAATACAATTAAGTCTGTATATTCTTGCATTTACTGCCTTTTGTGCAGTGTAGAGACAGAAAAAAGCGGTTGGTAAAAAGTGAAATTAGAGGGTTGTCTCTCGGGTTAGCTCCAAATTATTCTAATTGAGATCATGAATATTCCCTCCGCATGAAACCCTCTGCTTTTGCTTTCTCTAAGCAATTTCACCTTTTTTTTTGCATGAGAATTGTTAAATGGTGCGACAAGAAGTGACTTGGAACAAGCAGACGCAATTTATCATCACAACCTCTAGGAAAATGCGAGAAAAAAAGACTAAGTAGAAACCATTGAGGGTTGTTCTATGACTAAATGTTGGTTCACCGACACTCACATCCCTCTCAGGAATATTATTTTAAAGGGGAAATTTGATAGATTTTGCGGTTTTGCTGAGACTTTGAGGAGAAAGATTCCGTTTTTGGGAATTGAGGAAAATATCTTTAAGAAATGATGAATGTCTTTGATGTCATGTTTCACCTAATTGTTTGTCTTCCACTATTTCTCGGGGGTTGCCCACAAATCACCCCTCAGGCACCCCTCGGAATATTGTGGTTACTGCCCTGTTTACATCCTGCGGAGTCACAAAGTTAAATATTTGATGGCATACAGACTTATTGATGAAGTTATCACTTCTTTTGGGAGTGTGAGGATGAAAATCACCAAAGATTTACCACAATTTAATCCACCAATCACTTTTACGACCAAACATACCTTCAATGTACTTCAATTCACCCCAAAAATAAGGTGTACATTTGAGCACGGATTCTCCTCCCAGGGCATAATCCCTGCTGGAGTATCATTTGAATTAATTAACATCAGCTACATATTTTCCTTATTTTCATTTCAGGTAAGTTCGAGGCAGTTCGAGCACTTTCATTCACAATTTTGGGAAACGAGAAAATCAATAGCAGATTAACCGCAATTAATGCAAAATAAAACACGAGCTTTTTGGAGGGTGGAAGCAAACAAAACACTGTGGTTACCTGTTTTTGGGGGTAAGTCAATCATTTTCCAATCAAATTTCGGGACTGCTTTCCAACAGCCACTGACCAAATACAATCTCAGTATTTTGAGTAAATTAACAGGGAAAGGATTGATTTCCTTTGAGGGGAGCTTATTTGTTTTTAGAAATTGTTTATAGAGGCTAAATTATCTTTATTTGAACGGGGAATGCAATGTTTTTAAAATACCTATGATAACACTGAGAAAAAAAATCGGGAGTTCGATTAAGATTTTTTCCTCATAATTTGAACAATTTCTAGGTGTAAAAATATATCAACACTTTTTATTGTTAATTTTACGCCCTTTTGAGGGTAAAATTAACATGAAAAGGGTAACTTTAATCCCTAATACACCTAAAAAGGGTAATATTTACACCGATTTCGGATCAATACTGCAGGGCAAAATAAACATTTCCGGAATGTTATTTTAACTCTTTCGGATTTCTCTCAGTCAGTGAAAATTGACTTTTTTCTTCAATTTTTGAAAGGAATTAAGGCTTATCCTAATGTAATTTAGCTTTACAACGGGTTTCTAGGGCTAAATTATATCACGATATAGCCTAGTTCCGTTTAAAAATAGAGACAAAAAACCCAACTGATAAATACGCAAGAGAATTTCTACGAATAATCGCGAATATTGAAAATATTTGAAGAATACCCATGTAGCAAAATGTAGTACTTATGTCGTAAGTTCAATAGTCATATTGTTAAAAGGCTATTATTACCCAAGAAGCAAAAACTAGTCAACACTTATAGCCGCTACACACTAGAGAAATTTTTGATATTTGAAGAAATTTTGACGTTTTTCTTCATAAAAGAGTAAATAATTCCCAGTCCCTGTCAAAATCCCAAATGTCAAAATACAGAATTCACAAAAGTGTCATAGCTACTATGTATAAGTTCATTTCTTTCAAGATTTCAACCATTCGGGTTTTTTACTTCCGGGATTTTAGCTTTTCCGGATTTTGGCTACCACCGCTTGTATGTCACATGACAGAAAATAGGGAATTGTCAAGAAGTATTAAGTCGCTGGAATTTCTAAACGAGGGTCTCTCCGAAAACTGCTGATTTTAAACATAATATAGGCAATATTGGAGATTTCATAGATGGCGCGTTATTCACAGTTAGCAATCTTGTCAAAAAAATATATCAAGTGTATCAAGTAGAACCTGTCAAAACAATTATGTCAAAATATCAAGAAAATACCTATAGCGGTTTAAATCCACTTTTTACAAAAAAGCATTGAAAAAGCAGGTCTTAAATAAAAAAAAAAACATGTTGTGTATTTTTCATGCAAAAAATTGTCTAATTTTCACAGAATTCCTGTCGGCACTGTATTTTTTCGAATCACAACACACATCTTTACCGGGGGAGCTTTTGCTCCCAATGCACACTTAATCTTGACAAAACACGAGAAAATATCAACTACTTTGCTAATGTGCAGAACTGACTAATTCTATTTGCCATTTGACAATGTGAAATATCTCCTCAGACATATTCAGTAAAGGGAAGATTTTTTATAGGGACACTGAAACCTACTGAGAGTGCCCATTTTGGTGCGTCGCATTTTAGTCGTGGGCAAGTAATCTCAGAGTAATTACGACGCCAAATGACTTTCGCTAATAACCGTCATATTATTCCTCACTTTCCGTCATTCGACGCTCTGACGACCATCACAGGACCGTTTTTGAAATCCGGAATACATACATCCAACGGTATTCTTATTCAAAATTGCTGTTTGGGTTGAATTTTCCAGTCATAGGTGTCCATGGACGGAATGTTCAGGTGAAAACTGTCTAACGAACCGATTCAAATATGCCTTCGGAAGAACTCGTAGAGCGTTCGTAGCCCCATCTAGCGGATCTTTAGGGATATCCTGATTTGATGTTGGCGGCCGTTATAGCACCCTCAGAGTCATTACCCCAGCTCCCCCAGCTGAACAGCGACTGATACCGTTTATTTAAAGGAATCTATGTCAGGAAAGATTCTTACTCCCTCCAGTTCTCCTAGATTCAACAGTCCTAGATACATTATGGGAGTTTTGAATCGTCCAAAATGCCGTTGATGTTCGAAATATTTAAACAGAATTCCAATTTTTCACGCTAAAAACTCGCACAAGGTTAGAAAAATGAAATGTCAAAGTAGTTAGGGGGAAGTGGGATACCTCTGAATGTATGGCAGCTTTGAGAATGGGGTAAGCTAGTTATATTATGATATGGCTCACCATTTAAACCTTGGAGAAAATCCTAATTTCAAAGCTGCCTGACCAAAAACGGTCCCCGTCAATATGGAAAGCTACTGTTAAAATAATCATACAATTTAGCTCCCTCTTTAAGTTTGAGTAATTTATAATTCGACGACTCAGAATATATGTCGAACAATTCGATTTTTTACAAAAATCGTGTTATTCTCTTTTTGGATACTTCTTTATACCCTCTACTTTCTTGAAAGTTAACACTTGAAAGTTAATTATTTACAAAGTTACAGGGTTTTAAATCTCAAAAATCCTATACTCTGCATGTAAAATATCTGCTTCAAATCGCCCTCCTGTAAAATTTGCCTTCTGTGAGTTATTCGTTTCTTATTCTGAGCGATCGAAATGACGTAATGCAATTCGATGGACTATTCTTTCAATCATTGTTAAAGGAAAAGTTAAAAGCTGCCACTGAGGGTCTATTGATTATGTTGAGAAAAGGCAATTCATTAATATTCTCTTAATCGATGCCAGATGGTCCTCCCTGAAGGAGATTACTTGAAAAATTTTTGAGCAGAGATTTCCCGGTCAGGCCGGAAAGACACCAGATGGCTGACATACTTTTAATTAGAACTTTCTCACCGTTCACCATTCACAAATTTCCTCTCCATTGTTCCTCTGCAGATGCTTCCCAAAAAGGACTTTCCCTTCGTGACCAAAAGATGGAAAAGTCTGGAGAAAATTTCCATCGAAATGGTTGTTTGCTGAAATCATAAAAATGCCTGCAGCTACCAGTAGCAGTTGATTGAAAATTGAAATATTAAATAAACTCAGAATAAACATTGTTATGCACATTTTTATCCCCATTTTCACCATTGAGCGGGCAAAAAAAAAAGTTCTCCCCTCAATTGGAGGTTCTATCTCACATCCACTTTTATGCAAACAATCCGCATAAATAAAACACCCAATCATCATTAAACTGACACTTCAAAGTCATCATCATTCCCAGTGTTCTATCAGTCAGTGTTGTGCATCGTTTGAGCTTGATGGAATATGTGCAAAAAATCTAATTAATTAATTTGCAAAATCGCAATACTCAAAAATCGAGTCCAATGGCACAAACTGTCGATTGGATCGTTTTGTGGTTTTTTTTAAAAATCAACTAACAATCACGCACCTTTTTTTTGGCTGAAGAGGAAGTACCTCTTTTCCAGCAATAAAATTGATTCGGTGAAATTCTCTGACAAGCTAAATAAATAAATCTGCTACTTGTTAAGTAGCAAATTCTAACAAATTCTATTTCTTGTATTATCGATAATTTGACTACTCAAGGAAAATCAAGCAGAAATTGTATTAAAGAGTGAAAGGAAAAATTCCCCAAGAACCACATAATTAGCCTTAGGGCTGCTCTGAACAAAAACGAATAGAACAGGTAAAATAAATAAAATATATGATGATTTTTTTCTTCCTCAATGAAAGATTGGATTCATTATTAAAAGCTCTTTCACACCATATTTATTTACTCACGATTCTCCAATATGAATAATTCCATTGAGCTTTCGTCCCTTTCTTTTTATCCCAGTTCTGGAATATAGCGCTTTTATCTATTAATGCCGTGTGCGTATATTAATTTCCTTATAATAAACTCCCTCCCACTCGAAACATGCTCATTTATAAATAATTTCCTTCATCTCACTTTTATGGGCTTATCTTCTCCCGGAAAATGCCAGAAAATTAATATTGTGGCACAGTTTGTTTGTGCTTTTTCTCTACACATACTTATAATTTTTATTGTAGTTGGTTTTTGGGTGGAAATGACTGAAATACACTTGCAAAAAATTATTTAATCCAGATAATATGGATTTTCATTTTGCATTTTATAAAATAGCAAAAAAAAAACTGTTTAGAACAAATAAAACAATATTATTGATATAGTTGGAATTGGAATAACATGAACATTTTATATGAAAAAGAAACTAGTAAAAGTAATTGAATTTTCAATTAAAATAAAAAAATGCCAGTAGATATTTGAACGTAATACAATTAAGTAGTATAATATAATTAATATTTAAAGCTCTGCAAAGCAACGAGGTTCATAATATTCTTGTTCCAAAATTTAATCCCTTTACAATCACTGCGTCCTGCCTGACCCTTCCTCCTGGTGGTGACCAAAGCTGAATGACGGGGAAGTCTCCTAAACGTTTAAGAAATGGCGGTGTAGCCAGTTCGAAAGACAACAGACGGTGTCTAATCCACGGTGATTCTTTTACATTATGACTTTTTAGGAACATGCATATTCAGGGAGAGTGTCGCACCGGTTCAAAATTCGTTTTGAATATTTCAAACTTTAACGACATTTTATGCTAATAGAATTTACTTTTTAGCCAAGATATTATGGGAGAATCAAACTCCGTCTCAGTAATGTATTCAGTAGAGGAATTCTCTAACGATATGACAATCTCATATGACAAATTTTGATTGCAAATTCGGGAGCAGAACAATAATAAAAGTCAGTGAACATCAAATCGTTGTTGTAAGGAGCTCTGTGAAACTCGCAGTATTTGATGAGTCGTTTTTTCGAATAGTTTTTCCGAATTGACTACATAAAAATTCTAAATTTGCCATATGTCAATGCCATACGGTTATAGAATTCCCCTTTAGGACTTTTGAACCTAATGGAGTTAGTGCGAGTAAGCCCGCTCTGACACAGATTCTTTTAACCAAACGGTATCAGTCACTGTTCAGCTGAGGTAGTGCCTCTGAGGGTGCTATAACTTCTGAGTACTCGATGAGTTCTTCCGAAGGCATATTCAAATCGGTTTCTCTGACAGTATCCACCTGATTTCGTCCATGGACACCTATGACTGGAAAGTTCTCCATTTTGAAATTTGCAAGATCAAAGGTCAACCACTATATATGGCTAAATTTTCAATGGAATTGTTTAAGTTTAGATTTTACTGCTCGAACTTAAAGTTCACCGTTCTGGAGCTTAAACGGTAAGAGATATCGACTTCTAGTCTTCGATGACCCCCAATAAATAAACCATATCTGTAAACGTTTTGTTTTCCCCTCCCCACCTCCCTCTATACCCTCCAAAATCATGCTTTTATGTTTTTTCTCAAAATTAGCCCAAGATTTTTCAATAATTTTCGGATATGTTTAGAGGTAGTCCAGGCGCACTAGTCCAAACATACTTATCACCGGAAAATTCTCCATTTTGAATTATTAAAGGTCAAACGTCAGCCAGTTTGGAAGGCCCATTTTTCAACCGATTTGGTTAAATTTGGATTTTTAGGAAAGGTCTTGAAATTTCGAACCCAACTGCATCGGGTGCATCGGTCTTCATCGGTAATGAATCGGTTACGATTTTTATTTTTCAAATACTTTTATGATTTATGAAACAATTTGATTTCAAGTAGACCAGTAAGTACCGAAAGATCATGCAAAAAATGAATTCACGGTGAGTTCTATCATGTGACTTCGACCATTCAGCAAAGCTGGAAGGCTTTTCCATCTCTTTTGGAGATGTCTTGAAATTTCCAACCCTACTGTATTGGTTTTAATCGTCAAAAAGTCGGTAAAGTATCCGTAAATAATTTTCCTTTTTCGGTTTTTCTCAACCAATTTTCGATTTCAGAATATTTTGATAATTTATAAATCAATTTAATCTGTGGTAAACCGGTACTCTTGCCGGTACTTGTCCTAAAACCATGCAAAATGAATTCATGAAGAACTTTGTGAATCCGAGCATTCCGCAAGGTTAGGACGTACTTTGCCATCTGCTTTTTTTTACAAATATATTGTTCCGCACTCTTGCAGTGTGTTTCTTTTCTTTTTTGTGTGTGTGTGTGTTTTTTTTTTATTTTTGGATGTTTTATGGCATCTACACTACACATTAGAGGCAATTTTCGTCAAAAATTACCTTTTTTTTTAAATTTTTGGCGTTTCGGTCTACAATAATAGAGGAAATGTTCTTAAAATATAGCATTTTTTAATTGCTCCTACTGTAGTGTAGACGCCTTTAGAGGTTGTCTAGCCGAACATTTCGTGCTTATACGAAAGTACTATTGAATCATTCCTAAAACGGTTTTTCAAGATCAAATAATAAAAAAGCTCTAAAAAGTGTATTTTTTGACAAAATGATGTCATGTTTATGCTCGTTGGAAAGGTTTCGGAATTCCAATTGATTACCTAATAGGTAATATACCGGTTCATGACCGATAACCCATTTTTATCCCAAATTCAATTATATTGCTTCTAATATGTATTTTAGGTATTGTTTTAAATGATATATCAATCGATTTAAAACGGTTATGGACCGGTAATGAACCGATAAGTAATTCTCGCCCGAAAATCAATTCTATTACTCTTATTAAAATTATTTTGGAAATCTTTTGAGTGATTTATAAATCGGTTAAAATCGGTTATGGACTGATAATAAACCTATAAGTAATTTATGTCCAAATCTCCTATTTTGTGTATTTTCATTACTCCTATTTTGTGGGATATTTCGAGTGATTTATAAATCGGTTTTTAAATCAATTGAGAACCGGTATACGGTAAATTATGTAAAAGTACTTTTGAGGACTAAGTCACAAGTTCGAGGACTTCGCAAAGCCTAGGATGCCCCGTCACCCCTTTTTTCTGCTTAAATGTTTTTCTTTTTGGTTTCTTCTTAGGGGCAAAACTTTGAATATTAAAAATAAGTCGAAAATAAAATTTTAATTATATGCTTTCGTTTTTCTAAAATATTACATATCTGTTCTACTTACGGCTTAAGCTGAGAGACTGCTTATTGGGAAGATTGTCTACGTTGTCTAATTATTTTTTTGATTATAATTACGTCAATCCGTTTTTCGGCTTAAGCCATATGTATGTCTAGCACATTAGCGAATACAGTGCCCGCTTCGTAATCCGGATGGATTTTTTGAATTTTTTCAACGTCTCGAAAATATAATACAAGTTTTTTTTGCAGAAATAGAATAAAAGTTTTAAAGAAGCTTAAAAAGACATAATTAGAGAATTCTATGCTATAATGCCTCATATATTAATTAAAAAACATCACAGGATAATTCATTTTTATTGCTGAACACACATGCAAAGATGACCTCTAAATTATTTTGAATGTAACCGTCGATAACTCGTCCGGATTACGGCGATCCGGTTTAGAGAGCGGGCACTGTAATTAGCTTTTAGGTATAAGATTCTAGAAATTATAGCATTTGACGAAGTTTCTTTGCCGTGTCACACATTTCTTTTGTAATGTCAAAATTGTCACTTTTTGTGAGAAAATGACATATTTTGGTGATTTTGGTTTAACTTTATTATGAGCATTATGAGTGTAAAAGATATAGGTATGAGCGGCAGACAAAATGTTTATGTCCTTCTTTGATTGAATTTTTGATGATAAATCCAATTAACTGAATAACAACCTCCCCGAGTTCCTAAGCCACTATTAATGACGCAAATTTCAATTACTTGCTTATTGGGCTTTTTACTTCTTTTCGCTTTTTATGAGGATCTCCCGAAGCGCTCATAAACACCCAAACTTTCACGCTCTGTGGAGCTTTTTTGGCGAGAGCGGGGTGTGAGGGGGTTAAATTCAAACAATATAGGCCCAACTGAGAGGGGTCAGTAGCGGCAGAAGGTAGTAATTTATCAGAAAACACGAACAAGCTCCAAAATGCTGTTCAGAGTTAATTATGCATTTTCGTTTTTGGTGAAGAAGGGAAGAAACATAGGGGTTGGGGGTATCGTATTAACTGAAAGATAAATTTTCCCGTCGACTGAAGCGCCAGCTGGTAGATGTGGCTCAAAGCTCGGTGGAAAATTGTCTGTGTCCTGGAAAATTTTGTCCCAAATTCGAGGAGTTGCAGAGCGAAAAGCTCAAGAGGGTGAAAGTTTATTGGGGAAATTTGCTGTGGAGGGTTTCTCTGGTTAGAGCTTTGGCTCTATGTGAACCCTCAATGAGGACGGCAATTGCCGTATTCATTCTTGTGTCCACGTTTCAGGAAGAGTCAGACAGGATGTCCGGAATTGTGCTGACAATGGTGCAAAAATTAATTGCAGAGACGTCTTCTTTGGACTCTCGCCCTATCTGGGTGCAAAAACTCTAATTTTAAATGGTTCTTTTTTGCATAGAATTTTGCGCGCCAATTATGAGGGGGAAAATGGAACTAAGAAATTTGCAGAGGATAGTTAACCCTTGGGAAAAGTTTCTGTCGTTTCTGTATTATCGGAGACTGTAGTTAGCTGTCCATCTGGCTGACAATAATTAAATAGTTAAAAAGAATAATTGGCTTTTGCATGTTTCTCCTTGTGTTGCTTCCTCTTTCTTGTCGTTCTCAATTTTTGGGCCATATGGCCATTAGGGGTGTTGAAAGTGCATCTGAAAGGAAAATCCATCCGCCCATCTAGCCCATTATTACCAAGTCACTCATGCAGAAATTGTCCCTTCATGATAAATGATTCAGAGTTACAGAAAAATTGATTCACCGACCTAATTGAAATTGCAATCAAGTGCGTCTAATGTTTCAGAGCCATTCCTGGAGGAATATTTTGGGGTGGAAGATGTATGTACATATATAGATTTACCCTAAGCTCTAACCGAGGAACAAATAGTGTTGTCACTGCCACTGAGAACACACAAAAAAAATCTCCCTCAATTGAGATGGCAAAGAGAATTCTGACAAATTTCTTCAGCGTCTTTTGGTGGTTTCTAACTCCTCCCTTTCCTGACCATTTCTCACCTTGATGCGACTCCTCACCATCCTCTCCAGGACTTGTGAATGATGTCTCAAGCACCCTCAATTTCGTATTCAAGACGCTGCTATTTTGTCACCAAAATCCCACAAATCCTAAATCAATATTTTTGTTCCATCATAATTTGATTGTTGAAGTGAGATTTGCATTCATCTACCAAACAGTCGAGCATATCCTCCTCCTCCTCCTCTACCACTGCAAAACATCTTTCTCTGCAGAAAATCCAATTTAACAATCAAGAGAGAGATAGAGTTAGTGCATCCAGAACATGAAGTTCTTAGGCAATTCTTTGCACTTCCCCATCTTTTGTCACAAAACCCCTAACATTGTACCCTCTTGTTGATAAATAATGCAAATTCACCGCAATTTTATTAAGGATAAATTTACACAATATTATTATTTGAAATGTGCACAAGAGAAAAACCACAAATTGCAGATGGTAATTCAATTTGCATTGAGAATTTGCTTGTTACATCAACCTGGGATTAAATTTCACAATATTCCCTATAATTTGAGCAAATTTTTGGGGTGAAAAGAAGGAAATGAAGAATGGTTCATCGTGGATTACCTCTTTGGGGCTCATTTTTTTTAACGAGGTTGGAAAATAAAAAATTCACGCCCTTCGTAATTGGGACCGAAAGCTCTGGGCAAAACTTAAAAACTTAAAAACTTAAATGCTTGATTAAACGAGGGTATTTTATTTCGAAATCTCCCTTTCGAAGTATAGAACCCTCATTGGTTCAGTTTTGTTAGAAAATTATTCCGAAAACCACAAAAAAGTGATTTGTTTTTAAAACACATTGAGCCCGATCACAAGTAGATTTTGATTCTCCAATAGTATCTTGGATGAAAGGCAAATGGAACTCTATTTGCACAAAAAGTCGTTGATGTTCGAAGAATTCAAATTCAGTTTCGAATTTTCATACTAAATTTTCGAACAAGGTGGGGAAAATTTATCGAATATCACACTAAAAAGCTTTCAAAAGTTACTCAGTCATTTATGGAGTGATTAAATAATGGGACAAGAACAGTAAGCGTCGTTGTTCAGTTTTTTTCCTCACAACAATGTGAAGACCGTCACATTTTGACACTTGAGCACTTCGAAATTCGAACAGGATGTAACTTCCGCCACCTTGCGAAAGTATTAAGAAGTAAGAAAGTCTCTTTTTTGGATCTTCAAATAGATTTTCGAATTTTTCAAGATCTACTTCTGCACGGAAAGATTAAATATTTTTAATTTTGAGGTTTTTCAAAATCATTTTGTGACATTTCAAAGTTTTTTGCAAGGGGGCCATAAGTAAAGACAGATGCCACAAGTAATGCAGCTAGCTACCTTAATAACCTTTCGAAGAGACGAAGCCACTCCAAAGCCAATCCAAACCTATTCGAAAACCTAACGGAAGTCTAAAGTGCAAATTCACGTACTCGCCGCTTTAGCGCTGAAAAGTGAATTTCTGCGTAGTTTTATGAAATTTTGTGCAACTCCTCGGTTTAAACTACTTAAACGTTCGAACTTCCAACGGATTTTTCGGTAAGGTCTCTCTGATATACTTTCGAATCGGTACAGAAAAAAAAACTCAACCGGAGAGAGCTCTCAAATCGGGAAAATTAGTACTGAACGAGAGGATTCTTATACGGGCTACCTAAGGCATAGCGATGAGGCTTAACTTCTCTAGATACTTATCAGCCGAAATTTTTTGAAATATTTAGACTTAGAAATAGACTAGGGTAAGAGTGCTAAATTCCGGCCAGCTTGCAATTCCGGCCACCTTTTTTTTCCACAAATTTCTATGAACTTTTAGATTTTACGTACTCTAGAGATTATACACTGCAAAAGAATAACAAAAAATGTAACCTCGACAAACGAGATGACGTGAAAAAGGCATTGGAAGAATTCCCGAAGTGCAAGGAACTATGAGAATGAAGGTGATCGAAATAAGGCACCAAAGCTATGTCTATATTTTTATTAATTTTAAAATGTATTAAGAATGATTTTAGAGTAAATAAAGACGGTAAACTCTTTACAAGGTTCCAAGCAACACTCTTTCAGAAGAAAGAATAAAAAAAATCAATTTGTATTTAAAATATTACATTTCAAACTTGAGACTTTGACGCTTGCATGCAACTATGCCAAAATTTGGCACACTTACCCTATTAAGGCGATTTAATCTATTTAAATCAAAAACACAAATTGAATTGGTTACTATTTAGGATTTTGAGTCCTTCGGAAACTAGGCTAAACCTCTAGTCTGAAGACGGTCTTACCATTCTAAAGAAGGGTTTGAAAAATTCGAAGATCTATTCGAAAATCCAAAAACAGGCATTCTTACTTCTTGATAATTCCGTAAGGTAGCTGAATTTTGAAATACTCAAATCTCAATATGTGTCAGTCTTAATTTTTTATTAGGAAAAACACAAAGCAACTACGCTTACTACTCTGGTCCTCTTATCTACTTGTGTTCTTGTTTTGAAAATTCGAAACTGAGTTTGAATTCTTCTAATATCAACGATATTTTGTGGAAATAGAATGACATTTGCCTGTTAGCCAAGACGCTATTGGAGAATCAAACTTCACTTGTGTTTGTACTCATTAAGCTTTGTCTCATTTTCGATTATCTTTCGATCAATAGAACCTACTCGGCGAAAATTATATTTTCGAAATGGTTTCTGGAGTTTCCGTTCGAAGATAAATTATATTCGGCCAAGTTTGCGGCGAGTAAAATCTTTTCTTCCAGTAATCTAAGAGCAATTTCGTAATTCTGGTCTTGAGGCAATCAACTACGCTATGTTCTAAATTCTGAGATTCCAATTTTCAATATGACGTACCTCAAAATAAGATCGTATCGTTTTGAAATAAAATAGAAAGTCTGCTAGACTTTCTATTTCAGTCGAGACACAAATAGGAATATTATAACAGTTGACTGAGAGATTTTGTTCAGACATATACCGCAAGCATAAATCTGTTTTGTGATGTAAAATTGAAGATTGATTGTGGAAACAAATAATCTTTAGTTCAAAAATTTCTTTTGACCACTTCCAGGAAATACTGTTACAAAATCGTTAGAGTTTAATTCGGCTTAAAAATTCATAGAAAATTTATAATCTTAGCTTTTTGATAAACCATAAATTTAGTTGCAGGATCTTTTGTTCGAATTTTGTAGTGTCTTGGAGTATCGTATCGATAGTATCAGTCTTGACCTTGTGGTGTCATTTGACACTTTCTCAGGTCTCAGTTCTTAATAAATTCGATTTTTGAAAATTCTAAATTCAGTTTAAAATTTTTAAATATTATGGGGAATATTCCAGAACAAATAATTCCAATAATACCTATCCGGCTCGAAGGACCAATTATGTGGAGAATATTCCAGAACAGACCGGGAGAGAAAGATCGATTTCTTTACAATCCTTGCTTTCCTCTCACCGCAGCAGAGCTCCCCAGGTGTTGATTTAAAAGCAATAAGGGGACAAAGACTTATTTAATTAACTAAAATTCTTTAACCCTTTAAGGACGTGAGGATCAAAACATAGGGCTCACAAAAAATCATTGTTGTCCTAATTTTTTTTAGAGCAAAACTAACAGATGGAGCGAAAAATTTTGTTTTTCGGTTATCAATGAAATGACCTAATCTTTCTTAAAGGATTAATTCATTTAAGTGATGCTCTAACTCATTTGTTTTTTTCACAGAGAGTAAGGTTATGTAATTTTTATACAAATCACAAATTATTCCGCTGTTTGCCGAACGTTGATGTCTGTTCGGCAAACAGCGGAATAATTGCAATTAGAGTCCTATTAATCTTTTAGCTGAGACACTTATAGATTTTGTAATCCTTCTTCTCAGAAGCTATGACTTGTAACAAAAACTAAAATAAACTAAAATAAATTAGTGAGCCTGAAGTATATTTAGCCAAGACACATTTAGGAGAATTATAGCAAATTAGAGAGTTTTATCTCAGATGCGAACCAGTATGGCTGTCTTTATGACTTTAGGTCTTTTCTAAAATCAAGTTCGCTTTGGTATTCAAATAATCTAATCGTCTATAGAGGGTTAAAATGCTAAAAGAAGTGCATGTGCTATTTCTTTAAAATTTATCAAAACTTTATTATATTCAATGTGAAAGACATAATTTTTACAAACTTCTACAAAAAAAAATGGTAAGAAAAACTTTTCTTTCAGATAAACTATTGTAGGATTTCAACCAACTTGTCTTTCGTTCATTTGTTCATTTCTATCTTGATTACTTGAACCCATAATTGTGCTCACAATCGTTTAATCTGCAATCTACCTTAAACTTTTCCCAATCATTAAGAGTTTCATTGTTCCATTGAAGCTTTGAAAATCCCCAATATTGGATTCCTGAAGGTATTCATCCATTCGATTGGTTGTCAAAACTCGTGAAAGTATGAAAAATCATTGTGGGGAAATGCTTGAATAATTAATCAAACCACAAATATGGTTGCTCTCTCAGGACAGATGATCCCCAAAGCAAAAGAAAATGAGAATTTTCTCTTTTCATTCGCAAAACTTTACATTTTCGCCCCAATCCACCCGCACATCAACTTGCGGAAAAGCATAAAGGGATAAAGAATGAGTCTTTTTGGTCTTCGACAGGGTCCTCCGGACTCATCCCAAAAAGCGTTTGGCGCATTTCAACTTCACGGCAAAAGTTGATCCTTCGGCAGAAGTGGCCTCGGGGAAGTTAGAGAAATTTTCCCACTTGGAACTTTGTGCTCTGTCTTGTCACCACCCACTCTCCCTAACTACCCTCCAACCCCCACGGCAACCACCCAAAAATGAGCATCAGCGAATCTTGAGGGTGAAAAATGTCCCCAACCGGGGAAAAAAGGGGTGGCTGCCACAGAATGTAATTTTCATGCTTGACTGCAAATTGTGGCAGACAATTGCTCCATGCCTAATTGACCTCTTTCAATAGCCGGAAATAGATGAAGAATAATGTATAATTTTCCCGCGCTTTTTTTTCCACGCTCAGGGCACATCGCTTCTTTTTTACATCCCCCAACATTGATTTGGTATTCACAGTGAAAAATTTTCTTGATGATTCTCCCTTTTCGACTTGAGATGTGGATGATAGAGTAAAGAGGGAAGATGATTGCAAGGGAAATTCATTGATTTGCGAGCGACTCTAATTATCCACAATTATTCCCAACCAAATGGACATTGATGTCTAATGCAGAATATCATTCGTTTTCGAGGGGTTTCTCTTTTTCCAGCAAGAAAGCACTGATATTGCCAAAGAGTATCTTGAGGAAAGAATTACTGTTAAGATCTTACTAATAAGATTTCTCAGAAAGGCTTTGCAAGCCATTGTGAGGAGGCGTCGACCTCAGGGTAGACCTAGGACAAAGTGACTTAATAAAATTCAGTATCTTGCCTAGGAGCTCCTTGGGATCGAACCCGAACATCTTCCTGAAGTGTGTAGGATCGACAGGCATGGGCTGTTAACCTTGATGTCATAGGTCCGCGACCCCAATATTATGAGAATGAGGTCTTACTAACGTTCGCACTTAGAAACCTAATCTTCAGTCGATCTCCTAGAATTAATTAATTTAACTACAATAAGGAGAACCGACGTATAAGCAATTTTTGAACGATCAACCGAATCAGAATAGAAGCCTTTTCTTCTCACAGAACTTTGATGTACTACGCACCTTCTTCAGTGCGCAGTTCACCGAAAGCTCTGGGCAGAAAAAAAACTTTTATTCTGGGCTAGTCCGCTTCCACCCGACAAACACCGAATTGTCGTTCAATAATTTAATTATTTTTTCCTATAAATTGCATTTTCGGATTGTTTATCTGCTTCGACAATGAGCCTTATGCCCTAGACACACTTACGACTTAAGCCGAGAGACGACTTAGTGGAAAATGATGGAAATGTAGTTTAATAACTTTTTAGAATATAATTACACTTAGTCGTCTCTCGGCTAATCCTCAGGTCTGTCGAGGCACTTAGCTTCAAAATTACGAAGTTTGAGTAAGCAAAACCGGAGATCCATATAGGGGAAAGCAAAGCGCACTGCCTTCGGACGACTGAAGCTTCGGACAATAGAATGTTTTCTATATTCTTAATGGATTTGACTCATGACGAGGTCAAAGAATTTGTCATATTCATTAAACTATTGCAGAAAATGAGTTGTTCGAAGCCTGAGTCGTCCGAAGGTAAGGCACTTTCTCCTACAGAGAATTTTTCAAGACTCACTGATCATTAAATACAGTGAGGTGCACTACAAAATACCCATATTTAAACGGCACCGAACACTTCCTCGAATTGGCAGATGGTCAACAAAGGTGGGCTACTAAGCTGGGTGCCCTAAGCCCGTGACCTCGATATATAATTATGATAAAGTAAATAATCGATTATGAATAAATGAATGAATGAATGAATGAACAGGAACAAGCGCTCTACCTTCGGAAGACTCAAGCTTCGAACAATTCTATCCTTGAGATGGTCCCATAAGTAGACCCGGGCACTGCGACTGGTCAGTCTATTGTACCCAACCTCACTGTTTTTAGATGTCTATTTTGGAGCCCTACATCCTCTGCTGTATCCCAAATGCCGGACAATAGCACAAGATGTGAAAAATGTCCTCTTCATATTCTAGATCTAGACAATATCGGCAAATCTCATTCGGGCTAAAGCCCATTCTTCTTAAGTGTAAGCCAAGACCACAGAATTTCTTTTGAATTTCTTTTCTCCATTTGGTATTTGATTCCAGGATTAGCTTAGCACACTGAGGATGGATGTCCTCTTCATCAGGTATCGAATATGGCAGGGAAAATCACGTACAGATGGGAGTTGTTACACTGCACTTGGACTTTGATCACAACTTGATCCGTGATGTTCACCATTCGACTGACTGACACAGAATGATGTGTCAGTCGAATGGTGAACATCACGGATCAAGTTCCGTAACGGATCAACAAAGTCCAAGTGCAGTGTAACAACTCCCACCTGTACGTGATTTTCCCTTCCATATTCGATACCTTATGAAGAGGACATCCATCCTCGAAATGTCGTAGAGAATAAAATTGTGAAAATCAAGAAAGGTGCAGTGTCTCCGTCTATGTCCTGCTACATTCTGTCGAACCGAAATTCTTCTGAAACTAAGTTGTATAAATAAAGAAAAGCTTACGAATATGGGAATGTCAAAGTCACTTGCACTTACGGGACCAGTAATCTTTCGATTCATCGACATATTGGAGTGCATCTTGTCTGTCAAGTACTGCTAACTTGAATTTATTCCCTATCAGTGGTCTCTTGATCCTGCGATCATGTAGTCCCACCTCATCTGAGGTATTCTTTAGGCGTTTCAGTATTTCCAGGTGGCCTATAAGGTTACCCGATTTAAGGTCTTTGATCATAGTGATCGCTATAGCCCTTGTTAGATTTCCGTGTTCTGCAAAAAGATTTGTAGAGGTACTATATCCAGGGTGGCTTCCATTGCCGCAGTTGGGAAAGATGTCATAGCCCCTGTTATAGTAACGTAAGCTGACCTTTTTACCTTTTGGAGTTGGTTCGTAGCCTTGGTTTTTTTTTGGATTTTCTTCTTCTATGTATTCAATTCCCCAGAGGTATTTAACGGTCCTTCTGGATCCCGTTTCCACGATGAAGTATCAGACTAGGCAAAGACTAGCAGAAGACCAAACTAGGCAGCCACATGCTATGATTGGTCTACCAATGGATTCGTAAATCCAAATGGTAATATACGGTTTTACGCCCCAGTTTTGATTAAGCATTTCACGATAAATCTAAAGGGATTCTGTGGCCTCATTGGTAATGTACGTAATGTGTGAGTTCCAGGTCAATTTGCAGTGACAAACTCTTAAAATTTCAATTTTAAGAGGATCTTTTCGAAATATTCAATATTTTCGGATAAACCCAAAAATCATTTAGAGTTTAAACGTAAGATTACGTAAAAATAAAATTATATAACTACTTTGAACTAACTGAGTCAATTTTGAACTTTGTTTATTTTACTGCACATATTAAGATATAACTGAATAATTTCGAGCATAAAAAATGAAAATTTTGAAAAAAAAACTTTATTTTCTAAAGCTCCTACTTGTACTTGCTATTGTAGAGCGTATGGCCTATTCGACGTATGTCAACCCAGTCGACGGCCATAACCCACCAATCCTAATTCCTCATTCCTTTGACACGCCCAACCCCTACCATCCCTATGGGTGCTGAAAGGTTGCTTTGGGGCTCTTACTGTTAGGTAAATGTCCTCAGTCTTCAGTGAGTGAGCATCAGTCGCCGTGGACGGTTCACTCTCATGAAGTGAAAAATGGGTGGCACCTTCAGTTCTCCAATTTCCCTCTAAGTTTGTATTTTTCTATTTAAGTGAGCCCCATCTGGGCTTACAAATTCAGAAGTGGGATCCCCATTCCCCAAAAGTGGATCGCGAAAAGAACAGTTGAATTAATTGTTGTAGTTGTTGTGTTTAGACTTTAATTAATCCTGCATTGTGGTCGAGATGTGTAAAGTTCAGTGATACTACGAGAACAAAGAAGATAAGATGGAGCATTCCTGTCGAGGAAAGTCTGCAGATGACTGGGGAGTCCATGCGGGATCACTAAGCCAACGCGGAGGAGACATCGTATTGTGGAGCCAGGAGATTGTGGAGCCTTAAGATAAGAGCGAGGAATTCTTAAAGAAAGTAATTGTGAGGATGGAGGTCTTAGTACAGAGAGATCATCGGAGAGAGATTTTCAGATAAGTCCATTCCAATTAAATTTCTAAAAAAAGTTATTTATATTGAGCAATCGTAGCTACAGATATCATAATGTGTGCCAATTTCATAGAAGTATATATAATAGTTTACATCAAGAATTGATTTTAAAGAATTGCAATACCATCAAATATTTGACGTGTTATTATCATCAAAGGAAAAGTGAGGGATAATTTGCTGGGAAATTTGTGCAAGCGATAACTAAAAAAATTATAAATATAATCTTGAACGTGTTTTAAATTTACTATGGATCTAAATCTAAATCATGACCACAAATGAAAAGTTCGTCAGTGATAATTTCGGATACAAGTCCTCCATAACTTCATTATTTAGTTGCATCTGTGTTATAGTCTTCAAAATCACTATTAGTCCCATTTTGATAGATAATTGTTTCCACGTCCCATGACCACATCTTGACGGAAATACATAGTGTTAGTAAATTAATGATCGAGATCAGAAGATGTTAGCAAAATAACCTAGAAGTCTGTAGGGCCGTATGCAAGGAAGTGATTTCGTAGGATTACGTAGGCTAAATTAAAATATTAATTGAGCAAAAGTACTCTTCGGAACATTAGCAAATAATCTTTTCGTGGCGATACTTAACACCCGGTTGATGACGAATAAATATCGGAAGATTTAAGAGGTCAATGAAAAGCAAAAATTTCATCTAGCAATAAGATTATAACATTTCGGATGAGACAAAGAATAATTGCAAATGGAACTTAGAAGCTGTGTCAATGAATGATCTGTGAGATTGATGTGTGATAGAGGGCCCTCGAAAGTGTGTGTGAATGAGATTTTCCATTGCAGTTGTAAATTGAATCAAAATTAGGAATTTGAAGGAATTCGCATAGATTTGATCGTAGGAGAAACCATAATTTCAGTTGTATAAGCTACATAAGGTAAAGAGTAGGACACATTTGAAATTGAAGACGAACCACAATTATAAATGCCAGAGGTTTATATTGATATCTATAAGTGATAAGACGTTTGATACTAAATACGCATCATCAGAAAGTTTACGCGATCAAGGATCAATACCACATATGCTTCACGAACATTTCCGCGATCACGGAATTGAAGGACAAATTAAAATATTAAAAATTGGAATTCATATGATATTGTTGGAATATAAGAAGAAAGGGAGAAAAAGATAAAGATGAGTAATCCATTTTCGAAAGTATGGGAATAACCCAAAATAAATGCTGGTAGAGAAGGGTACAAACTTAGGTATACGATAGGGGCTATAAAATATTGAAATATTTTTGCAGACAAAGAGACCCGACACGTCGGCAAACTTAATGTTATATTGAAAGGATGCGTTAGAGGAAATGGTCTAAATGAGTTTTTCAATTGCTTAGACCCAAAAAGAAATGCGTCTGGGTTAAGGGGCGAAAAACAACACCTCATTCAGGGATCATAAAATAAATGCAAAAGGATCGATAAGCAAATTAGGGAAACCCGAACATATTGCAGGGACTCATTAGTTCAAAACCTCTCAAGAGAATTTGGGATTTTTTCAAATAGACATGTCGGCAGCATTGCAATTATTACAGAAAGGTTTTTTCAATTTTACAATATGCACCACTCATTAGGCGGGTCTTGGGATTTCCGAGATGGTCAGATACTCGGGTCGAAAACTTATCCCTTGCAATAAAACCCTCATAAATAGATATGCGTAATGCTTTTAGAATGTACACAGCTGCATACCATATTTTTCACAAATTGTTCAATATGCATCGGATGTTGGACAAAACGAAGGATCTTTGAAAGAACATTATGTCGTGACGCCATGCCGAGGGAAACTTGAAAACTTTCCCAACTACATGCTCTTGGATCTGATCTCAATCAAAAAGGAATATTTTGGAATACAACGGGTAACTCAAACTTTAAGGAAGCGGATTTTAGATGACAGATATATGATAGATAAATAAGACGGGTAATTTACGGTTATATAAGTCGAATTCAGTAACAATTAGATAATATTTTGAAAAAGTCTTAAGATTAGTATAGTCTCTTTAGAATTCTTAATACATACGAGAATACAGGGCTACGTAGCATAAAGACACTAAATCGCGTATAGATCTAGGTTGAGTACGATAGGGAATATAATCATACGTAACCACATCGACGTTTATTTTAGAAAACATTTGCGGAATAGAAATTTACTTCAGTTGTGCATCACTCGCGCAGAAAATATAGTAGTTTATTGATTGGGAAAGGCTTTGTCGAACCATCTACATCAACAAAAGATCGAATTCGTTCAGGCGATATATGGAGATACTACAGATGGACTGATCGTATTTTGGAAGTGACTCCTTAGAGACTGATGATTATTGCGAGAGAAGGAATTATCTAATGGGGAATAATAGGAAGACGCTGTCATTCGGAACATTAATGGCCTCTACACACTATAATAAATAGTCGTCGATTTTTGCCATATGGAAGTATTTTTGTTGACACCAGGGAAAACTGTCAAAATTTCTTCAATAATGAAAAACCTAGATATAACTTCTCTAATGTGTGGATGTCAAAGCAGTCACTGAGTTGAATTCTTCGTTTTGAATTCTGTCAATCATCATTTGTTTATATGGAATCGTGAAATTACATGAAAAGGAAGTTTTCCTGGATTTTACATGAAGAGGGAAAAGAGGTACCGCAACATTTTGGTGGGTTGTGATCTCCCATCACTCCTCCGTCAGAGAGCGGTTTCTTGTCTGTTTCGTCTGATTTTATCTGGGGGACCGCGTTACTTGACCTCACTTCTGATTCCTGGGGCCCCGGCCAGGGTGCGGGGACTCCTGGTGCCGAGGGCGCACTCTAACCAGCTATCGCGAACCATTTTTGTCGACGGGGTTGTCTTGTTAAACTCCCTTCCCTTACATGCCAGATCATCACTGATAGGCATCGCTAGATTCTTCCAGACTGAGTCAGGTTAAATCCATAATCTTTTTTATTCTTCTTCGAATAATTTGATATGCTTCCTGTCTATTTCTTTTTAGTTTAAACTTAATCAAACCATGTAAGAGGGGCGGAACCTATAGGTTCTGATTTAAATAAATAAATAGTAAATAGTAAATAGGTGATCATTTATTTAATTTTTTTTTATTTAATCTTGGCTTCTAGGACTTGGCATAGTTCACAATTGCTGTGCCATTAAGGTGCAATGGTTCAACCAGCAATGGACTATATTCCTGAATGAATCAGAAGTATTTCGGGCCTTCTGGATCCCGTTTCAACGCTGAAGTATCAGACCACCATGTAGATATATACACCAAGATCATGTAGAGAACATACATGATCTTCCACGAAGCTGGAGCAAAACTGCGAAACCTATTTGTACCACCGTCGGGTTATCCTTACCGTGTTATGCAAAATAATAAAGTAACTAGAAATTCTCTTCCGGTAAAGATGCGTGTGTCAATTGTACAGAAATGGTTTATCTAGGATAATCTAGGTTTCGAGAGATATAATATGTGATAGATGCGGATGGGTTAAATGTTAAAGAAATCCGAAAATTTTAGGAGTTATCTAAGAATATATCAATATGACGTGTAAGCAATCTAGCATCAAAGCATTTATTGCGGCATCTGAGGATTCATTAAATTAGACAGATCTTGAAGGAAAAGAAGGTTATTTTTGATGGTCGGTTTTAAAATAGTCAAAGGACTTTTGCAGTATCTCGGGGATATCAAGTAAAACAGTTAATGTAAAGAGAATCCCGACGTCTATCGCATGCTGTAATTCAACTTATGATTAATCGCATGTTGTAATTCACTAGAATTCAGTAAATGGAAAGTAAAGTCTAGTTCAAAATAAACGCGTTAATTCAAGATTCGGTGTTAAGAATTTCAAATCTGTGAATCAGTGATATTGTATTACACTTTATGGGATCAATATTTTTAGTATTCAGAAATCAAATCATATTAAAGTTACACATTTTTAGGATCACGGGATAATGAGGGAAAAACCTTTTTCTGCTGTCGAAAGTGCACAGGTAGAAAGTAGGACAACATATTCATTTAGGTTGACGGTTGAAATGTTCAAAACTTTGAGTTGAAAGTAGTATTGCACGGATTCGCAAATAGATGGCGTTGTGTATGAAATAAACAAATTTTATGGAATCTAATAGGAGTATGAAGAAATAGTATGCTGTGTGTAAGGGTTTCACACATACGCTGAGGTTTTAAGGAAGATTTTGTACGAAGTGATAACAGTCGTTACTATAACAAGAGATAGATGACATTATACGGACAGAAGCGTAATTATGAAAATTTTTAGACAACGTCGTATTGTGAATATAAACATAGCACAAACAAGATCATAATCGAGTTAGACATGAACCAAACACAACAACGTATAAGTTCGGAAGTCTAAAGCCAACATTATGTAGAATAATTTCCCACGCAAACTAGCTTTTGTTTTGTGAGTGTGCTTTTGATGCTTCAAGGAGAACGAGTGAGATCTAGATATGGTTATCTCTCTCACTCTCATAGGAGATTTTGAAGGCATGTTTACGGTACAAGGGTTGTTGTGCTCTGGACATATGGGAACGGCATCAAGAAAACAATGGAATCTTCAACAGTGTTTACGAAAAAAATTAGTAAATGGGACTTTTACAAGATTTGACTATCATGTATGAAAGGAGCAAACGAATATAATGAAACATATTTCGTGAAACACCCAGAAAGAAGAAATGGGAAGACAGGAATAGAGAAAGGGTGGACTCAACGGATTTTATCCGAGCAAGTAGAATTGATTGGAAGAAGATTAGGTATTGAGATAGAAATTAAAGATGATGGAAAGTACTCTCTCGTAGAGTTCGAGCATTTGAAAATTTCAAGTTGAAGCATATTTCACACCATGATAGATACCAAAATTACGCGAGAATCAGGACTCTGAATCAAGACGACTGTTGTTGGAACTACATGACCACTAACACTAAATTAAAATGATAGCATCACGTATAGTATTTTGTTACACAAGACTGCGAAGGGATTATAAATCTCAACTTATCAATGACAGGCTATTTAATATTATAAGTAGGAAACGGTACTGAGGGGTATATTCAAAGAATAGGAGCGATACGTTATAAACTCTAAAGCACAGGGTCGGTAAAAGATTCGCATGACGAAAACGGTAATCATGGGATAGTGGTATGATCAAATTCCTAGGTCCAGAGGTACGATCCCATTACAACAAAGCGGACAGAATCTGGCCAGGTGTATGATGCATATAATCACTACATCCCAAAGTTAGGGAACAGGGAACGAAAGCGCCGAACGCACCGAGTTAGTTCCTGAAGGAGGAAAAGAAGACTTCACATTGGAAACCAACAGGACCAGTATTCGACAGAGAGCACATTCTACAATACAGCGAACTTCTACTACACGGATGACATCTAATTCGAATGCAAGACAACAGAAATATAACCAGTAGGACCGTTAAAGGATCCTTATCAGAGAAATGAACTACAACAGAAAAGATTAAATGAAAGAGTCGACAACACTAAACACTGAAGATAACAAGTTAACATGCGACAGGAGTTTCACGGAGTACAAAGGCATGGGGCAGATCTAGCATTCTGGATGCTGAAGATAATCGCGGACAAAGAATTTGTGATTAGAAATCACTGAAGTTGTTCACTTCAAAGACGTATTGTTCCCAATAGGTCACACTATTGGCAGGCTTTTACATGGATATTTCTGGTTGGATCAAAGGAAATTCAGTCAGTATAGCAACGAGGAATTTGATATCAGAGGAATGATTGAGGTCGAAAGAAAAGCATGATGTATATGGATGAGGAAATCTCATGGATATATGGAAAACCGGTACCGGTCAAACGAACTTCTGCAGAGGAAATGTGGCCCATTTGAAGTACAGAGTAGAGTCATAGACGATGGGATTCGTCACTGCAGTCTGGCAAGGCGTCAGAAGAATGCAGAGGACAGGTCTCGGGTGGAGACAGGATGTACGTGTGTGGAATTACCTAGGAGAAAATGCGCAGTGTGTAAGAGGCTAGCCTAACCTACGCGGAATGTAGGTCTTTGACCAATGATGTGCGGAAGTGTCCACTCCCAATACAGTGATTGGCTCCAACAGGTGCTGTGGGTTTTTGGCTCTTCACGGGCATTTTAGGCGATCTCCATATCTCTAGGATGTCCACGTCAAAGAATGTGATTTGCCCAAACAGTTACTCTGTTGGCTCGCGCTTCTCACGGGCACTTTCTCAATCATTGAGTCCGGGGAGTGTCACCCCTACAAATGAAGTGAGTAGCTATAACACGTTCCCATGTTGTAGCTTCTCGCGGGGCCTCCATGTCTGGTTAGTGAAAGACCAGGTCACAGCGCCTAGTGAGTTGAAAGGACTGTGAGATTAAGCTTGCTTAATCATTCGATCCATGGTGATAAATGGATTCGAGCGCTCTATGTAACACGGAACTTTAAGGTTAATTCGCCTTCCTGGTATACTGCATTCATTGGTGTTGTGGTGTTATGGGTTAAAGGAGCAGGTTGGTAGCATACGGTCCCGACCTGGGGGCTCCTACTATTCACCACGCTGCCAAGGGACGGCAGCTTTGTCAGGATTGGCCGAATTGTAGAGCGTATGGCCTATTCGACGTATGTCAACCCAGTCGACGGCCATAACCCACCAATCCTAATTCCTCATTCCTTTGACACGCCCAACCCCTACCATCCCTATGGGTGCTGAAAGGTTGCTTTGGGGCTCTTACTGTTAGGTAAATGTCCTCAGTCTTCAGTGAGTGAGCATCAGTCGCCGTGGACGGTTCACTCTCATGAAGTGAAAAATGGGTGGCACCTTCAGTTCTCCAATTTCCCTCTAAGTTTGTATTTTTCTATTTAAGTGAGCCCCATCTGGGCTTACACTATTAAGGCTTCGATTAGGTTTCAATTCATTGTACGTTAATTCCGAATGCAATAACATGCCGTAATGAATGAGGTATTGACAAATACGGGTTGGAAGAGTTGTATACAGATTTTTTAGGGAGAGTTGGGGTAGTATCAAGCAGCTGAAGATTTTTTTAAGACTCTTAAGCAAGTGTCAAACCCTTATGAAAGGTATTTAAATGGCCAATCCGAAGGTAGCGCGCTTTTCCCTCTAGCACATTCCCCGGATAATATAATTTATAATTAAAAAATATATTATATTTTTGAAAGATATACTTGTGTGAAATAGCCCCATCCTGTTTTAATGAGCTTTATTATAAAAATTTTAGTACAAGAGCTATTCATTCATCCAAAATTACTAAACAGAAAAAATGTTTCGTAAAAATGTTCGTAAATGTTTTTGAATTCCTATGGGGGAGTTACGAAATGCTCGTGAAACGTATAACCCACAAACATGATCGTAAAAATTTGTACTTTTTTCACAAACATTGCTCATAACATTGTAAAACACAAACCGACGTAATATAGTTAACGAGGTGGGGGTTCCGGAAATCGTTGGAACATAAAAGACTCAAACAGAAAAACCGTTGCTTAACCTCTGGACTAGGAAAGAGATCAGTGCGGACAAAGACCGATTTAGATACCTGAACAAAGCCCAAGAAGGAAGAAAAAGTGAAGAAAATTGTGGAAAACGGTGTTGGAAAAATCCTAGAAAATTATAAAACAAGTGCCCCCATTCCCTCTGTATGCCCTGTGAATATCCTGACCCAATTAATGAACGAATCTCAGAGAACAATTGAAAGACTTGAGTAAGTGTAAGAGGAAAATTTGTACAATGATTTAATTAATAAAGAATGGCTCTTTTTCTTTTTGCTCCAGCCACTGATGAAGGCTTGGAGACCGAGCCGAAAGCTCTGCGATAAGTTGATGAGTTTTCCCTGAGTGAAGTATTTATCCCGACGATTTCCGGAACCCCCACCTCGTTAATTGCTCATAACATGATCACTTGACGAGTATTTTTTGTTCTTTTACAAATATTGTTCGTAAATGTTCGTAAACACACAAAAAATGTTCGTAAATTTTTGTCATTTGTTCGTAAATGCTTGTTTTCCTGTCGAACATTTCACGAACATTTACGAACAAATGTTTGCAAAAGTACAAAAAATGTTCGTCAAATGATCATGTTACGTACAATGTAGGGGAAAGTCGTCTGCCTTTAAATGCAGCAGCCTTCAAATGTTGCGATTTTTTCGTTGTTCTCAAAAGCATAAATTATATTCTATTAACTATTAGGTAGATATCCATCATCCTCACAAACCATCAAAAAATGGAGAGCCTAGCTCCTATTTCCTAGATGCTAGATCAAAAAAATGAAAATGAGCTCTAAACTGTAATTTTGATGTTCCACAAATCATGCGACTTTTCATAGTAAAAATCATTTTACAAATAAATCTTCCATTGTGACACATAGAAGGTTAATCAGGCTTAATATTTCTGTTAATACATTTTGGTTCAGCTGACACAATTTTTGTGGGTGGCAAAAATTTGAAAATATCACCCTGCAGCAGCCTTTAAATGCTAATGTCGTGTGCCTTTAAATCCTATCTTTCCATACATCAAAACATGTGAAATCGAACTCCTACTTTTCTCTGACGAACGTCATACAAATACTTATAACCTGCTATCTTGCTCCGGCCGGGATGTTTCAAGTTGACAATTGTCAACTTCAATGGCTTTTTCTTCCAAATTTTCAAGTGCAAAACAGTTCTTCAGAAAAATGTGAAGAAAAGTTATTGTTTAATGTCTTTTGACTGCAGTGATGATTTTAGTGAGTGCGTTAGGCTTCAATCTAATCATTTATAGCCCATTTAGTTTTATTGATTCAATATTCTCAGTGAAAAAAAAACATTTAATGGCAGCTGCATCGCGTTTGAAGGCAGACTATGCCAGCTGCCTTCACACAAATCGACATCACTTTTTTAATTTCCTCAGAAGGAAAAACTGAGGACTTGCGAGTGCTAAATGAGGTAATCATATACGCCGAATGAACAAGAGAATTTTTTGGTGTAGTAGAAAATAAAATCCATTTTGTGGATTCTTCAGAAAAAAATCTTAAATTTGGAACTCCATTTTTCGTTTGAAGGCAGACGACTTTCCCCTATATGAAAAAAGTACAAACTTTCACGAACTTGTTTGTGGGTTATACGATTCACGAGCATTTTGTAACTCCCCCATAGGAATTCACAAACATTTACGAACATTTTTACTAAATATTCTTTTCTGTGTAACAATTTGTTGTGTAAATGCATCGCTGTGTTCATCGCTGTTTTAGTTATTACCACTCCATTGGAAAACCCTCAAACGAGATATTTTAATAGAAAAATGTTAAAGGATTTTGGTGAATTTTCTGTCTAGTTAATTAAAGATCTCTTTTATTAAATAATTATAAGTTAGCGATTTGTACAACATTTCAAATCATATCTTATATTTTGGATAAAGGATTGTTGTGATAAATAGAGGACTTTCCGGTGATATGCATTGGATTCTGTGTCACCTCAATAAGAAAATATTTTTCCAATCTTCCCTAGAGATTTCAGTTCTGGATATGCACAAAGAAAGTCCACATCCACGACCGAAAGCTCTGGGCAAGATCGAAAAAGTGTTTTTTTCTTAAGGTAATTTAAAATTCACTGGCTATCACTGGAGAATCCCCTGTAGAAGTCACTTTAAGCGGTAAAAATAGTAGCACTAGATGGATAAATTAAAAATCAGAATAACGATAGTCTATCACTGAATTCCCATGGAAATTTTCACTACTGCTGCATCCGCAAAATTCATTTGTGCGTAAAAAATGGAAAATTGAGATGAGAAAATTGAACATTGGACATTTTACTCACACTATCATCCATCAAATATTTCTTGGTTGGAGACACTTTTATGCTATGCATCGGGGTTGTCCTTTGCATCCTATAGTTCCCCATCAATTCAAGGAAGTGTATTTGATGGCACAGCATCATTTTCCACCCGACATGAAGATTTCCCTCAGATCAGTTTTATGCACTCATACGAATAATAAAATCGTGTTTATACCCTCCTCAACTCTCTTCCCCTATGGCAATAACGATGCTTCTGCTTGTTGTCGTTCAACTCAATTTGACCAGCATTCCCTCACTCTGGGTATAACCAAGAAATGCCTTTGATGCCAAAGGCGGAGCACAAAACATCTCCAATTGTCCACAATTTCTCCATTCCCCCCCAAAAGACTTCCTATATACAGAGGTGAAATTGTGCTGACCACAGGAATAATTCCATCAAAGTCGATTTACATTGCACACATGGCAGAAAATCACCTTCCCTACAACCAAATACCCATTTCATCGAAAGAAAAAGGCAAGATCAAAAATTTCCTAACAAATCCTTTTGCAAAAAAAGCTCGCCCCTTGTGGAATTTCCAGCAGAAAGATTGCCAAATCAACTCCAATTATATTTCAAGAATAAAAAAAGCTTTAAAGTCAAAGAAAAATCTCTCAAGGATTAAGTGATTCGTTTTGGCAAGGGATTTATTTTTCACACTCCTGCCCATTTGTGCTGATTCCTGTGCTTTTTTCACCCCAAAGCTCCCCAGACACCTCAGACGAATCGAAATGCAATTGAGCTCCATGTCAATTACGTGAGATGACTTTTGCTCCCAAATTGCAAGACACAACTCCAAGTCAATGACTTTGACAGAACAACGAGCTCATTAGGAATCGTAAAAAAAAAACAAGAAAGAACTAAAGAATTGCACTACGTCACGTGCCATTTGAAAGCCTGGGGTGATTTCTATTTGTACTAAATGCCAAAAGAGATGCAATAAAGAATTATTTGATGAAACGCCCTAGCAGCAAAATTGAATTATCTGATGAGTCAACAGGGACGATCAAAGCGATATATGTGCCCAGAGAAAATATTTAAATTAGTCCACAAATAACCCGGAGATGGAGTTTGTAAATAAATCTGAGGGTTAATCACTATGAAAGGACTTAACTGGGACTCTATCTATTTATCAGAATTTTGTTGGAAGCTGCAAGAACAAAGATCCAGGGGTTAATAATTCACTGATTTTTATTAAACTGTATTTAGTCTCAATAATACGACTTAACATTTTATGCCCAACGCACAATAACTTTTCTTTTGTAAATATGTTTTTGACATTTCAATGAGAGTGACTGAGATCGAGATCTAGTCATCTCGCTCACTCTCATAGAAATTTTGAAAACATGTTTACAAACAAAAGTTATGCCCAACGCACAATAAATTTTGTTTAGTAAACATGTTTTTAACATTTCAATGAGAGTGAGTGAGATCTAGATATAGTCACCTCGCTTATTCTCATGAGAAATTTTGAAAACATGTTTACAAACAAAAGTTATTGTGCGTTGGTCATTATTGTGCGCTGGTCAATACTACACAGAAAACAAATATTTCGTAAAATTGTTCGTAAATGTTTGTGAATTCCTACGGGGGGACTTACAAAATGTTTGTAAATCGTAATAGGGTAAAGTGATATAATTTGGAATTTGTTTTTAAGCACAAGGAACCAAATTATAAAACTAAAGCATTAAAAATATACAAATAAAAATGAAGTTGTAAATTTATCAAGACAAAAAGCCCTGTTCAAATTATACCATTGTCCAACTTGTACCACTGTCCAACTTGTACCACTTTACCTCACTTACTAAAAAGTTCGTAAATGTTTGTGAATTCCTCCTGACGACTTGTCCGTAAATCGTATAACGTACCAAAAAGAAAATAAAAGTTTGTATTTTTTTTTTGACAAACATTGTTCATAACATAATCTTCTGACCAACATTTTTTTGTTTTTGAAAATGTTCGTAAGCCTACCAATAATGTTTGTCATTTCTTCGAAAATATTTCCATAAACAAAAATGTACGAACAAAGGTTTGTAAAAGTTCGAAAAATCGTTCGTCAAGGGATCATGTTACGAACAATGTTAGTGATAAAAGTACAAACAGCAAAAATATGCTAAAAACGCTGACTTTTTTTTAGCTAACTGTGATCACTAACCTCGTTACTGTGCTCGCCATGCTAACTAAGCACTTTTCATTTGAGAACTGCTGACCAGTCAGCATATTTTTCCCAAACGATCAGCAAAATGTGTGCTCGCTGGATAGTGAATACCCAGCGAAAACAGTTAGCTGAAAAAGTCAGCGTTTTCAGTATATTTTTACTGAGTCGATCAGCAAAAAAAAACGCTGACTGGTCAGTAGTCTAATCAGTAGTTCTGTAACAAAAAGCGCTTGGTTAGAACAGCAAGCAAGCACAGTTGCGAAGTTAGTGAGTACAGTTAGCTGAAAAAGTCAGCGTAGCATATTTTTGCTGAGTCGATCAGCAAAAAAAGATACGCTGACCGGTCAGTAATTTTGTAACAAAAAACGCTTGGTTAGAACAGAACAGTAGCGAAATTAGTGAACACAGCTGAGTCGATCAGCAAAAAATACGATGACCGGTAGTAATTCTGTAACAAAAAGCGCTTAGTTAGCACGGCGAGCACAATTAGCTGAAAAAGTCAGCGTTTTCATATTTTGGCTGATCGATTAGGAAAAATATGCTGACCGGTCAGCAGTTCTGTGACAAAAAGCGCTTGGTTAGCAGAGTGAGCACAATGGCGAAGTTAGTGAATACCGTTAGCTGAAAGTCAGCGTGTATTTTTTTGCAGATAGATCAGTACGATGACCGGTCAGTAGTGTGACAAAAAGCGCTTGGTTAGAACAGCGAGCACAGTAGCTAAGTTAGTGAGCACAGTTAGCTGAAAAAGTCAGCGTTTTTAACATATTTTGGCTGAGTCGATCAGCAAAAAAAGATACGCTGATCGGTCAGCAATTCTGTAACAAAATGCGCTCGGTTAGAACAGCGAGCACAGTACAGTTAGCTGAAAAAGTCAGCGTTTTTAGCATATTTTTCTGAGTCTATCAGCAAAAAATACGCTGATCGGTCAGTAGTTCTGTGACAAAAAGCGCTTGGTTAGAACAGCGAGCACAGTAGCGAAGTTAGTGAGCACAGTTAGCCGAAAAAGTCAGCGTTTTCAGTATTTTTTTGCAGATCGATCAGAAAAAAATACGCTGACTGGCCAGTAGTTCTATAACAAAAAGCGCTTGGATAGAACAGCGAGCACATTTACGAAGTTAGTGAGCACAGTTAGCTGTCAGCGTTTTCAGTATTTTTTTACTGATCGATTAGGAAAAATATGCTGACCGGTCAGCAGTTCTCTAACAAAAAGTGCTTAGTTAGCATGGCGAGCATAGTAACGTGGTTTCCAATTAACTGTGCTCGCTGGATAGGCGCACTGCTATCTGATATTCAGTCAGTGTGATACGAACTGTTAGATCATGGGTGTTACTGTTCAGTAATAAAAGCCTCTGTCACTTATTATCCACGACTTTCCAAGAATTCTATAAATAATATTGACAAATATATTAAATTACCAGTAAACATTTTTAGCACAATACTAAGTTAAATCTATTAAAATTTTCAGTCCTATACAAAATTATTAAAATAAAAAGAAAAAAATACTTAATAAATGAAGAAAAGAATTATAGGAAACTATTAAGTAATTTTCTGAAGGCAGAGGAATTATATAAGTACTAATTTTTCTCACATTGAAATACCCCTTCCATTTATGCATTACTACGGCGAGTACTAAAAGTACTTAATTTGACTTTACACTGTCAAATTACTAAAAACGTCGGTCAATTATTTTTTTTTACTACAAAATCAGTAAAATTTATCATGTGGACCTAAATAAAATTTTTTATAATGCATTTTTAGTACAGTACTAAATCTGTGTTTTTAGTATAAGTCAAGAAAAATGTCAGAAATACAAAACTAAAGGAAAGAAAAGGAATGAAATGTTTAGGACTGATTTTTTCGAATATTTCTGTACAAATCTTCTATTTCGGAGTTTACTTTGCGGCCATCGCCGTCTTAATAAAAAGACGGCGAAACAAAACCAAAAGTACCAACAGTCGAAAAAGCAAATACGTTTGAGAAACTATCAGTGATTATCCTCTTGTTAGAGAATTCTCTGCATTTCGCTGCACAGTAGATAAACCGAATGGGGGTTGAACAATTGGACACGTGTTTTAATCACCATCGTGGCTAATCGATGCATGAATTTTGAAAGAAAATTAACCTGCCTATCTAATCGCCCTCAACTCCCCTGGATTTCCATACAAATTGCCATAAATAGAGCATAAAGAGCTCTCTCCGTATATAGTTTAAGGGGTATGAGAGACTCGTGAAAAATTCCCCTTAAAGGCATTTCAGAAAAGATATCCTGAGGCTTTATCCCCCGAGAGAGTCATTTCTGCAACAATGGTGATTAAGTTGAATTTATACACCCCGTGATTATCAATTAGAGTGACTCATGGACTATCCATTAAGCCATTTTTCAGTCCCAGTGGAATCCAGCTGAATGGTGGGGTATGGGGGCTATATGATTTTCCATCTCCTAGCACCAGAACAATGGGAAAATGTGTGTAAATTAATACAATTAAATGGAATTCACCTTTCAAATACGGTTGAATTGACGCACTCGTTGTGTTTTCCCTTTGACCCCCATGCAATGGTACTCATTAACCCTAACCCGTCTCTTTTTTCCAGCCCCATGTTCCAACAAATTATGAGGGTTTCCCATTTATTTTCCCATTGACACACAACACTCACAAAAGTTCCAAATGTGTTTGTCTTTTATCACTTGCGTTACTCCTCTTTAACCTTTTTTATCCTGTCGCTAAAATGAACAAGATTTTTTTTATTCATTGATTCATTTTTAGAATCCATTTTGCAGAAGCTTTTGAAGTGTTTTTCAAGTGGTTTTTCACACTATGCATTACAAGAAAAAGCACGACCGTTTAAATTTAATTAGAACCCCTTCGTTTAAAGACTTTTAATTGTGATGAAAAATTAAAAATTAAAAAAATAAATAAAATTATATCGTAAAGTATTAAATTATATCGTAAGGCTATACATAGCTTGCTCCTAGTACATGTACATGGTAAAGGGACGTGCCAATCATGAAGCGCTTATAATGACTAATTTATTACATGGCACCCTTGGCACCTTTATATTAAGCAAAGATTTAAGGTGTCTCAATAACTATATGGGACCACAAGGTTTTCTATGCTGAAGTTAAGAAGCTTTTAAGAAAAAAAATGCACCGATTAATCGGTTAACCGATTTATTTTACTTCAATGAAAACAATTTAGCTGCATAGGGGACAGTACTCTACCTTCGAACGTTCATGCCTTCGAATAATGTGAATTTATTTTATCTTCTCTAAGAGAGTTACACATAATTATTAGCTAACTAATATTTAATAGAAATGTTTAAGTCTCTTAAGAGATATAAAAAAAAATTCACATTATTCGAAGGCATGAACGTTTGAAGGGAAAGTACTTTCCCTTATATTATCCCTGTACTGTGTATGCAAATTTTCGGGACCTGTCAAAAAACCGCGAAATGACATTATGCATCCAGAAAACTACGTTCAAGACATTTTTCTTGATTAAGTTACAGAACCGCCGTACCATTACGTATAGTGTGCTTAAGTCGTCCGGTTCCTCAACTTCGCCGGTGTATTATTTAGCTAATTTTTTTAACGTTTCATAGTCAATTTCACAGAATTTCTTAGAAAATTTTGTAAAGGTTAAGAAAAAGTAACTATCACGTTATAGATGTGACTTCTTATACTTCTGACTTTTTTCAAGTCACACTTACGTCTACAGAACGTATTTTTTATCATTTTGATTACTAGAGGAAGGCTTACAGTCGCCGTACACACTTTATCTTCGTACACTTAATTTTTTTTTTACTTTACTCCTTTTTCAACAGCTAGTCTTAAGTCACACTTTTCCTGAAAAATTAGATCAGATTAATAAAAGAAATATGACAAAAATATGATATTCTTGACAGTGTGTGCGAAGCCTGAAAACCTTCCCCTATATAATTTTGATGTTATTCTTTTTGTTTCATTTTTTTTTTGCTTTGAGAATTTCTACTGCGGTCATGCGAAATGCTCGTAAGCTATATAGTACAGTAAAAAGTTCGTAAAAGTATGAACTTCTTCATAAACATTAGCCTCAACTCTGAGACCAAGATCAAGATCCAGATCAAGAAATTTTCAAAATTTTCATATTCTTAAATCAAAAAATCTAGAACAATATGTCAAATCTGTCGAATGTCTTAAAATATTGAAATTCAAGTTACAAAACATTGTGGATATCATGATTTGCAATTTTGAAACCAATATTTCGAGATTTCAAGACATTAAATTTCTTGTTTTTTTTTTCAAATAATTCCGAGAAAACTACATAACAAACTAAATAATATACAAACTAAATAATATAGGGGAGACTGGGGCAATTTGTCAAAATGGATATTTCATTTTTCTTATCAACTCTTATAGAATCTTAATGATTTCCATTGAGCATATTCTTATAGGAAATTGACCGCTCTACCGTTTGCAAAAGTTCACCTTTCTCTATCTCAAAAGGAATTGCGCTTTTCGAGCCATTTTCCAAAAGATGATTTTGTGGAAATTCTCAAAACTGCCTGGGCATATTTTGTCAGACATGGGGCATTTTTTTTTGTTATTGTCTGTCACTTTGTTCCGAGCTCTAGTGTATAAATAAATATTCAATTGAAATTTAAGTACGAAGTTTATTCCTTTATAACTTTACGCATACAATTTTTTATTATTCAAGTGAGAAATGTGCTTTTTAAGTTATTTTTCAAAAGCTGTTTTTGGCAAAAAAAAACTTTCCTCGTTTTTATGTATACTAGCATCACAATATTCTAAGGGGAAGTGAGGCACCCTTGAATTGGGACAGCTTTGAAATTGGGGTTTTCTCCTATTTGTAAGTTAAACTAGATGATATCATGATATAATTTAGCATAACAAACCAATTGCGAAGCCAAATGACTTCATGGTAAGGCTCAATTCTATTTAAAAATAGGAGAAAAATCCCAATTTTAAGACTGCCTCAATTCAAAAGTGCCGTACTTCCCCCTATGAGTACATTTTTAATCTTTTAATGTAATGATCGTAAAGTAGGGGAAGGTGCCCATGCTTGATACCGTTGCAAGCTTACTAATGACTAAATTTTCTGTGTTTCACAATATATATGTGACTCATCGCAACCATATTTTAAAAACTATGGGAAAGTGGCCAATTTTTAAAATATATTGCGGAGTCACGTTTATTGAGAAACGTAGGAAAAATTTAGTCATTACGAAGCTTCCAAATGGTATCAAGCATGGGAACTTTCCCCTATAACATGATAAGACTTACCGTGACGTAGGCACTTCTCACTTAATCCCATGTTGATCGCTGTCAAACTAAGAATATGTCATTCATTCTGCTGACGTAGGATTAAAACATTCAAATGACCGACGTCTTCATAACCAAATGTCGTATTTTGTTTATTTATTTTTTTAATTATTAAGATTGAAAATTATGAAAAATTGTTTTTTTATCGTGTGTACAAAAGAACAAAATTGAACTTAAAAAGTTCCTAATAGAAATACCGCACGAATCTTTTCGGTAACCCATTGGTGTTATTCCTAGAGCACTATAGATGGCGCATATTTTAGTGAGAGAATAAGAGAATGAGAGAAAGTGAGAGCATGTGCACTTGGAGGGAAGTTCAATGTTGCGAGCGTGGCGCTAAATCAGTCTCTTGCCGGCCGTCCTCGTGAGCATTGAGGTGTTCATAAGAAATTTCTATGTAGTATCTTGTTGTCAAAAAAACTACGTATCTGCACAAAAAAAGAATCTTCCACAAAACCCATTTTGCCAAAGTGATTTGCCAAAATACCTCCATGTTTAATAGCACAAAAAGAGTATAATCTGTGTCAAATAATTAAAACAGAAAACTCTGGATTTTCCCGAAGAGAAACTTTTGGGATGTACGTTGTTAAACTGTGATTAATGTTTATGTATTTGAAATTTGTATAGCATGTGTTTGAAATAATTAATCCCTCATTGATTGCATTGTGTGTAATTAATTGAAAATTGCAAAACCTGAAAGCGCGATTGTGTGCAATATTGTCTGAAATCCCGTGCAACTGGATTAAAGTGTGTCTATGTGGGGGAGAAAATTGAAAATTTTACGGGATTTTATGGTGGTGAAAATGTGAAGAATTTTCAGGTGTGATGAAATGTGGTGGAAAAGTGAATAAATTGGCGCTTAAAATGTCTGCAATTGCACTGCCTTAAGTGCATTTTTCCTCTGAGCTTCTGTGTGGAGCTCACCAAAGAGCAGCATCCGATCCCCTCCAGTCTTTGGGGATTTAAGAGGTCTGCCAAGACGCATAAATTAATTAAGGTGGAAAAATGGTGGATATCAGTTCGATTATCGAGGGAACGGTGAAATTCCGTGATGGCAAGAAGGTAGGTCAAAGTTCTAAGAAGAATCCCTGAGAGTATGTGATTGATGAGTGTGCAATTGATTGCTTCACTTTTTCGTCTTTACATAAATTTTCTATCCGAAAGGATCTCCAACACCTCAATGAGTCTCGACGTCAAACATCAGTCATTGAGATTATCCTCTGGTAGTGTCCCCCCAAAATTCAGCTGGCCAAAAGTCTGTCTGTCAATATTGATTTGTATACGGTTATGTTGGGTGTTGACTACATCCCCCCAAAAACACTCCATATCACTCCCTTGTGACTGTCAGGACCCCCTAAACATCCAAATGATTCCCCATTTCGGACATTTCGGCACACAAATGAGACAAAGAAGGAGAGAATGGAGGATGGAAGATAATAAGAAATATTGATATTCAATAGACGTCGTCCTAGCCCTCTCTTCCATGATCTTTAATCCTGAATGGGTAACTTTAAAATGTTTGTACAAACTTAGTTTCTTAAAGCTGATTTATATTCAGGATTAATCCAATGGAATCTTAAAGGTTTAGAGGGAATTGGGGCACTGCTGAACATGGGGTAGCACCAAACACTGTTTTTGTTTTCATTTTATTAAGTATCCCTGTTGTACCGTAAGTACGGGTGACTTTGTCCCCTACGGGTTGTAGTGTATTTAGTACAGATCCAAAATGTGACAGATAAGAGAGAGAGACAACATGCTAGTACTTCCGTAATATTTTGTATATAAGTCACGAATAAAAGAGGAAGTGCCTGTTAGACACTGATCATCACCATAAGAAGTTGTTAATAAAGTCTATAAAGTCACTAAAGTCTGCTTCTTTAAATATTGGCACTTTACTGGTGAGTTTGACATCCCCCTGTACGTAAGCGTTTCTTTATTTTTCTAGGGGAGACTAAGGCAAAATGTCACAAATCGAAAAAATCAAAATTCAATATCTTTCAAGGTAAAAAAGATAGCGGCTCAACTTTTTTCTATAGATAGCCTCCATAGACCTTCCTCAATGTCGCAAGTTTCTTAGAATTCGAACAAGGTATTTAGAAAATAAAAAAATATCGAAATTTTTAAGCCTATTTTTGAAATATTTTCCTTGCAAAAGATAACAATTATTACCTATTTATTTTCCAAAATTGATACACTGGTGAATATTTTTAAAATAATTTGGATTTTTTGAATACGAATCCGCTATCTATTTTAGAATTTCACAAAAGTTCTTTTCTCCAGAAATCCTTTTATTAAAAATGGCCACTTGGGGTAAAAAGTAACAAAAGGTATAGAGCAAAAAGTAACAAAAAGCGAAGCAATTTCTGATGTCTCACGGCGAAAAGAAACGTCATTACCATGTCTCGCCGCTTGTTTTTTGCATTGGTCAAACGATTTGCAGTCTTTTATGTGTTTTTTTTTAAATAGGTTGAAAAGCGCTTTTCTCGTTTTCTCACTTTTCTCGCAGAGAAAACTGTGTTTTACAAAGGTGTAGATAAATAAATTTTTTATGAAAATATGTCCTCTCGGTATTTTTTTCAAATTTACGGAAGCCTGTAATGAAGCGAATCAAAATATGATAATACCCAATGTCTGGTACTATTTGCCCCAGAATTTTTGAGAATGGTCACAAAATTACCTTTTAGAAATCAGCTCGATAAACGTATTTCCTTACAAAATAGAGAAATATTACTTTCACAAAGTTGTAGAGTGAAAAATTTTCCATAAAACTGCGCTAATTAGAAATTTTTGAAGCGCTCGAATAGCTTGTAAAAAATAAAATATCCATTTTGTGACTTTTTGCCCCAGTCTCCCCTATTCTTTATTTCTCTATTAATTTTCGATCAGACATGGTAGATCGTATCGGAAAAGTTAACGAACAGGGGCTTATCGTCCTCTGAAGTCTAATATCTAATAGGCAATTGTACATCAATGGTCAAAACGCTGCCTCTGCCTGGACAACCTTATTTTGACGATTTTTCGGTTTCAAACGGTTTTGCTCACCGGTGGTTTAGTCCATCCCATTTAGCTTGCATACTATTCATTATTCAATAAGATAACCGTACTCAATTTTACACACTTTAATATTAGGATCAAAAAGAGACAGACCCGTGTACAGTGCACAGTAGGTTCTCTCAAATTCGGACACTTACGACTGAAATGTCACTTGAATTAAAAAAAAACCCTAAGCTTTAATTTGTAGATAAATTAAAAAAAAATATCATCGAATTACAATGACATTCTGTCATAAAGAAGCTTAAAACCCAGTGATTTTATGTTCATTTACATACAGAAGACTCTCTCGCAAATGGGAATTTTGGGCGAAATGTCGTCCGGTTTATTGATAGGTTTGGGCGTCAAAGCCTTTGTAAATTCCACAAAAAGCGCTCAATTATAAAGAATCACGATAAAATAGGAACAACTACAGCGAATTTGAGCAAATTAGCTTCATAATTAAACGTGAAAATTGTCAACAAAATTTGTCGCCCGATTGAAAAAGAACCGATTGAGCGAGAGTCTACTGTACACTAACCTCTTCGATATTCGACTGTTTAGGACCAAAAATGACAAATAAAAACCCATGCGAGAACGGGAATTTTTTTATTTACTCTTCTGTTTGACAGTTGTCACCAAAATATCGAAGAGCTGTGTTTACTCATATTAAATATTTAATAATCTTAAAGACACTTGAAAAATGGCAACAAACTTCTTTCAAATTTAACTGTCGCCCGAATTAAAAGTAGTCCGGTCTTAAAAGAACCGAATTATCGAGAGTCTGCTGAACAAAATTTTGAATTCATAAATGCAACTTAGAATATTACAAAAGGGGGAGAAACTAGTACCAATTATCTTCTGAATCATCTGATATTAACACTAAACCTACCAAAGCCCGGTCAATTTGACCGGCTTAAAATTACCACATATTTAAACGGTACAATGTCACTATCAAACTTTATTAATTTAATAAAATATGCATGTAATATATTTTTCAGTGTTTAGATTTTAATTTTTTGCTCTTTTCCGAGACAAATTTGTTGAGTATACTACCCTACCGCGGTTTGTCATTTGACCGAAAAACTATTAAAAACGGTCAGTAGGTTAAGTGTTAATTAAAAGAATTTGCGTAATTTGAGCAATTTTTCATGGACGCCAACTGTGTGTCGCGCAGTTTTCCAGTAGTTTTCACGCCTGGCAACTTTATACAAACAACAAAGAGAGCAACAAAGAGAGAAGGAGAGAGAGAGAGAGGGTCGCTGTCTTTTTGTATCGTAGATGCGGGTGACTTTGTCTTCCGTGGGTGACTTTGATCTGTACTGTTCGTAAGCTTTTCTTTAATTCTAGCACTTATGGATGGTCTTTACTGATCCGATGTATCATGTCTAATCGGTGCGGACCATTCTTAAATATTAGAATTAAAGAAAAGCTTACGAACAGTAGAGGGTCAAAGTTACCCGCATCTACGGCACCATCATATTTGTGATACCACCACAAAAGTGAATGAAACTGCTTTATTCGCTCTTAATTCAATTAATTTAATTATATTTCTCTCTACAAGAAATTTAAATGTAAGGTTTTACAATTCTAGGGAAAAAAATGCAATTATTTTTGGACGTCTTTAGAAGATGTCATCATTGTTGTTCAAAGTTTTCAATGAAGTCAGCAATTCAGTTTAATTCAGTCGGCATACTGTGCATATTTTAAATATAGTTTTTTTTAGCAAATGTTCTGAAATTAGAATTGCTCAAAGTGACAAGATGAAGTGACAGAATATCTTCAATGTCAAAAGGACGAGAGGGTTGTCAGATGAATGTATTTATTGCAAAATGATTGAAAATAGTTTCTAAAATTAAGTCAAAATATAGTATTTTTCTATTTTCCCTCAATGGGATTGATTTTTGAAACCTTATTTAACTCGAAAATTTTCTTTGTGTGATCTGCCCCACTTTTCACTAATTATTCGAAGCAAATTGAACTTTTTGTTAGAAATCTAAACCACAGAACGAGTACCAAGGCGAGTACTCTGCCCTGAACTGAATGGCTTTTACCTAGATTCTTTTTTAGGTAACTTAGTATTAATAAAAGAGTTACACATTACAATATCATATCCTTATAAATCCTTCACTGAGAAAAAAGAGGGTGCGATTAACTTTTTTTCGTCATAATTTTAACACTTTTTGGGTGTAAAAATAAATCAACATTTTTTAATGTTAATTTTACACCTTTTAAGGGTAAAATCAACATGAAAGAAGGGTAAATTTAACCCATAATACACCTAAAAAGGGTAATATTTACACCGTTTTCGGATCAATACTGCAGGGTAAAATTAACATTTCCGGAAAGTTATTTTAACATTTTCGGATTTCTCTCAGTCTTCTATATCATGGTTCTTCTAAGTCTCAACACCTCACCATACCAACTCCACTGTTATATCCCACAAAATTCTCAAGGATTAACATTTGTAGCATTTTCAAAATGATCCTCTATAATGTTTATCCCTTGAATGGACTACCCGGAGTTAATATCATTTAATATTACTTTGAGTTGTGGTTTTACCTAGAGTGACCAAAGATGGAAAATGTGTTTTCATTCATATTCCATCACTGTATCTTCATTTAGAACATCATCCGAAAGATGATGAACACGTAACTCTGGAAATGAATGACAAATAGACGAAAACGAGCTGTCCAATCCAAAGTTACTTAATCCTGATTTTCTGTAAATATTTCCCCAAAAAATATTTCCATAATCATGGAGAGTTGAGCTTCTTGTCTTGCGTTTTTTTTTTTTGAGTCAAGTGAGGATGAGAGGTTCCACGAATGACAAGTCACAAAACTCATGAACTTTTGAACTACGATGTAAATTGTCAACGTTAACTCTTCAATGCATCCGTGATATGAATATCAAGTGGTTTCGTCTCGACTCTTACAGCGCGGGGACGTAATACTTTTTCGTGTGATTTTCAATAATGTGGCCCCCCTTAGACGTCTTTCTCCTGCCACTTTGACTATGATTCCATCCCTTTTTCTCTCTAGATTTTATATTTTTTTTCCCGTTGGAGACACATCCAAAATGATTGTCAAGGAATTTAATTTGAATTTCAGGAGAGGAAGAAAACTTCATCCCGAAGGAGAATATTTCCAAAATTCATGAGACAAGAGAGAAATTAATTTCACCCCAAATTCACCATGACAAGCGCGCACATTTATTGATCCCAGTGAAGATTCTTCAACCACACTGAATTATATACATATCACCCGGTATTCCGTGCACGATTTCGAACAAGGAATTTTTTTCTTGGTATTCAGGAGCAAAGGGCGATGGTCCCTTCAGGGGATTTAGTCCTGCATAAAAGATAAAACGCAAAAGGAACACTAACAATCTCGAAAAATGCGGAAGGGCATTACCACAATTTTCTATTGCATTATTGCTTTAAAAACTTTCTATAAACAATCTTTTGTCGCTTGCCCAAAATATGCAATCCTTAATTTCTAGTAAGTAATCTAATTAATTTAGTTATGGAAAGATTATTCTATGATCGATAAAACTTAAGATAATTCGGAACACACTTCAATGTGTTATACACCGGTAAGTCTCGGAAAATCTCTCCTAGTGATTCGTTTCTGAGATAAAATTTTTTATTGCTTTTCACATTGCTATGAGATAATAGCAGAAAATGTGCAGATAAAAAACGTAGCGAGGATTGATATCTTGTTCAAGACTACAAAATCATTCAGAACAGGCTGTTATAATACTTTAATATGGGTCTTGGCTAAAATAGGAAGTTTAGCAGTTTTTTCTTAATCTAGTATATTTTCTATTTGTGAATATTTTATTGACATTATTTTTAATTTAAAAAGTTACAATGCAATAACATATACGGTGGTGGCCAAAATAATAGAACCACTTTGTAAAGCTAATTTTTGTTTTAATTTTTGCATCTTTTTCCAACTTGTTGCCATAACTTTGCTGTAGAAATCTTCAAATTATTAACATCGTAGAATAAAAGTTGTTTTGTCCGCTAGAGGTCTCTATATTGCGCAGAATACATAACTACTGAAATTCAATTCGAACAATAAAATAGAAAAATGGTCACTTATATTTTCTAAATATAGCTTCAGTTTCACTTATTCGATTTATAGGTCACATTTATTTATTTAAATGAAAGTGGTCCTAATACGTTCTTAAAACATAATTTCACTATTGACATATTCTGTGAAAAATAGAGACCTCTTGCGGCCAAAACAATATGTATTCTACGTAAGGTAATTATTTGAAGATTTCTACATCAAAATTATTCGAACAAATTGGAATAAAAAAAAATACAAAAGAAAAAATAATGGTTTTTACAGAGGTGGTCCTATTATTTTGGCCACCACTGTACATACCTAGTAATTAAAAATTTCATTTACTTCTTTTAGTTTTGAAAAAGATGGATCAAAATTCCTACTATATTTTATTTTCCATAATCTTTTCTCGAATTCCTTGAAACTTTTAAGAAGGTTCATGAAGGCTATCTAGGGTTACTAACCATTTCCAGACGCTTTAACTTTGACAGAAGATTCAACACATTTAGTTCTTAATTTTTCTGAAGAGAATTACACGAATTTGCTGCTTGACTCTTCCAGAATGTTACTGTTTAGTGAAAATTCTTTAGATATAATTTGAAAACTTCTTAAATACAAGAAAAATACGCGAGTGTAAAATCCTTCTATTGGAAACAAATGAATCCAAATGGAGAGAAGGGAAATTTTCTAATTGGAGACAAAGAGTGTAACTGAAACCGCGACGAAAGGCTTCCAGAACCTTGTTGAGTTGCTTTTGAGTGCAGGATTTATTCTTATTCCTGATCTTTTCTTCTTTCCCATCTAAAAAAGTAAGAAAATCTCTCAAAAAAAATCATATTTCCGGGGTTTCCTATTGAAGCATTTGCAGACACTTCAGAAAAACCTTTTTGTTCACGAAGTAGGTAATTATTTCATTTGAAAACTTCACGTACCGTGAACAATAAAGATGAGCACTTAATTTAAATAAAATTAGCCTGAAATATGACAAAAATGCTAAACAAAACGAATAAACAACAGTCACTTTATTGTGTTTTTCATTGGAAAACATGGTCGATCTATCAAAAATGCAATGGTGGAAAGGTACACTCTTAATTTTTCTGAGAAATTAACAAATTAAAATTTGTGAATATGAATGGATTTTCGCTTTATTTGGAGCAAAATTAACTAAATAATGAAACTGTGGTATAGAAAATATATTAATATAATAATTTAGTAATGTAATTACCATGAGAAGAATGACGTTTCCATTTGGAGTAGCGAAAAATTTCCATTTGGAGCAGGTTTTGAATCAGTTTAATTTACCCTATAATAAAAATTTTAAGCATCACTGAGAGAAGATCTTTAAAGAAATGAGGGTGGAAATTAGTGTTGAAACAACCCCGCCTGAAATGAGGCTTGATAATACACACATTTTCTACATTGTGAGTTGAATCAAAGCTAAGTTTTTTTAAATGAGTGTTGTGACAAAGCGCACTAAGCCTTGATTAAACTTTCATCATATTTGATGCATAAGAGTGTTGATTTAAACTTCATATTTCTATGATAAGACTAACGTCAACGCTCATATACTCTGACAAAAATTAAATGAAATTAAATTACTGAAATTAAAAAAAAAATGTGAAAACATAAAAAATAGTAAATATATATTTATTTTTAAAATTTAGGTATATTATATAAAAAGTAAATTATAAATTCTCTTAAAATACGGCAGGAAAACACAATTTCCATGATAGGGCTTTTATATACACTCAATAAGGCTTGAACCAAGCCTTGAGCGAGTGTATTAACAAATCTTGAGTGTAAGACCAAACTCTCGCCTGAGGGTTGGTTGATTAGAGTGTTGGATTTTAGTTGTGAAACCACTGATTTAGGGTCCTGGTAACAATCAACCTTCTCTCAGTTTTCAATCACTTTAATTTTGAAAAATATTAATCACGCAATTTTATGATTTAGCGCAAATTTTGTTGCCCCAGTCTCCCCTACCACAATTTAAACTAAAAGAAGTAAGATAAAATTGTTTAATTCAGAAATTTATGTGGAGATAAATTTCGTTAAAGTAGTTCTGAAAACTTTCACTTGCACTTGGTGAATTTACAAAATTCCCATTCATTCTCGAAAATACAAAATTTACCCAAAATCCGATCTGTAAGTTTAATTTGTGGATTAGAATGCAAGAATTGCAGATGGGTTCTTCCAGTGAAACTCTAAGCAAATCCTGGGTGACTCTCCTAGGCAAAATCGAAGAGAATAGGGTGTGCCTCTGCCCTAATTCCTGAAATGTGTGTGTGTTCAGTGTGGGATGCGGATTGATTATGATGTGATATGAAATACAATGGTAATTTTGGGATATGTCATCATTATCGATCGGGGTAGAGGCATCCCTGAGGAGAAAATCACAGAGGCAAATATGCATTTGAGGGGTGTAAATATTCATGAAGCAGCCTGTTAAGCAACTTTGCACAGTTTCATTCCCTTCTGTAGCATTGAGAGATCATAAATCGACACTTTGCGCGAGGGATTTTCGATGGTGTTCTTCTCTGGAATAGGGGAGAGGGTACAGCACATACAATATTCGGAAATCGACGTCCGAGTGGCAAAAATGCCAACAAATCTTCACCCTACCCCCAGAAGCGTCCTCCTCTTTCAATTGCATCTCCCAAAAAATCTTCCTCATCCACAATTTTGCAAGACATTTATTCTAACGTCGACTTGCCATAATTTACATTTTATTGTTCCTGCTGCACCCTAAAGATTGAATATCTTTTGCGCACAATTTCTCTGCTACAAGTCTCTTTTATCCCCTTATTTATCTATAGCACAATAATACACATAAACATTTTATATATCTCTAAAAGAACAAAATAGAAATTTAAAAAGGAATGGTTCATGCATTGAAAATTTCACTTCAAATTGATTCGGATTGCACGACAATCACCTTTGACATTTTCTTGGAGAATTTTTGGACATGAAACAGCTTTTGAATGCAGAAATATTGGCATGTCAAATATTCATACGTTGAAAGTTTTTCACATTTCAAAAATAACATAATAGAACGACATTTTCAGTATGTACTACTTTTTGATTAGAAAGTTTTGGGAAAAATTCCTCAGAACACAAAAATACCCATTTGCAATTGAATTCAAAGGAACACCATCTGAACGATATTTATGTTTGATATTTCCGAAATATTTTCAATGCAATATTAATAATTTTCAAATACAAAATGTCAACCGATTACCTCCAATTGTTTAATTGAATCGATTTTATTACAAAATTGGACATTAAATAACCATAATGAATGATTGATTTAATTACAAAAAGGGCATTAATGATCCTTATTGTACAATTGAGCTATGTTAAGCTTCTTATTTTACCGAATGAAACAAACTGATAGGTGATAAACACCTGGTAAATTTTAAAAATGAATACAAAGGGGTGACAAAGCGTCCTAGGCTTTGCGACGTGCTCGAATGCATGACTTAGGCTTCTACACATTGCAAGCGCTTTTCGTCAGAAATTTCACTTTTGACGTTTTCACCTGAAGCAATGCAGCCAATTTTCTTTAAAAAAAAGTAATTTTTGATGAAAATTGCTTGTACTTTCGCATAAATCACTCAAAGGATCCCCAAAATAGCTTTAAGAGGAATAAAATTGATATTCAGTCAAAAATTACTATCGGTTCATAACCGATTCAAAACCGATTGGAACCCATTCAGTTTTGTCGGAAATTCCAAGACCTTTCAACGAGTCCAACAGACCATTCGGTTGACAAAGCAAGTGATAAGTCTAGATCGGCTTATTGTAGGTGAGATTCTTAACGTGAGCTAACTCGGAATGTATGCAAATTCGATTAAAAGCTGAAGTCGGGTGACGCTATTCAATTATCTTGAATCAAATTCGTTAAATTATACAATTTTTGTTATTTAAACCAAAATATCAAGGTTTTGGATGGAGTGACAGAAAAGTGATATATGGGTGAAATGTAGACCAGATTGTTCTCTATAATTTTGCCGAAGAACATGATCTCATCGATTAATCAGAAGCCGAGATAATCGATGTTGTTTGTTTCTGAACTCGTTTTTTCGACCAGATCGCCTCAAGTGTTCATTTAGTGAATTTCAACTATATGAAAGAATTGTTGTATTTTGTGAGACTTTCCATTTGAAACCCTATTTTAAGTGTCTTTGTGGAGTAGAGGCAGTCAAATTGGCATCTGAGTGATTTCAAAGCGTTATTATGGGAAAAATCAATTTTTATATACTAAAATGACAAAATCGGACAGATATCATAGTCTGAACGGAAAATGATGTATGGACGAAATATAGTCATAAATGTCCTCTACAATTATGCCAAAGTAATTATCAAGATCGGTTGAGCAGGTGTCGAGATAATTGAGGTTATGTGATATTGAAATTGGTTTTGCGACTGTGGCGCCCCTGGTGTTGGTCCCAAAAAGTTCAAATGTTCTAGAAAGTTGTAGAATTTGATGAGGTCTTTTGTTTAAGCCCTCACTCATTAAATTCGGTCAAATAGAACCGGAAATATGTTTTTGTGAATTTCGTGAACTTTGACCCCTCATATCTCCGGTTTTATTAAAACCACATCGAACCCACGCCACTTTTTAGAAACGTCCTAGACTAGACTACAACACTCTAAAATTTTATTACTTTGCACAATGCCGTTTTTGAGAAAAATGAGTTTGAATTTTGACGGTATCGCAGCGCCACCTGTGGTGACTTTTTGAATTTCGAACTTTGACCCCTTATAGCTCAGGTCAGGGGTTATGGATCGTCTTAGGTATTTTTTTGTTTGATAGGTATAATCAGCGGTTACATCATACTAAAATTTCAGCCCGATGCACAAAGGAATTTTTGAGTTATTTAATTTAGAAAATTGAAAAATCTTCCTTTCAATAAGAGCGCCCCTAGCCGTGGTTTTATGAACTTGCGATGTTAGAAGGGGAGGTGGCATTTCACGAGAGCTTTCCAAAACGCCCCTACTTTTTAAATTCTAATAATTAGAACCGGAGTTATGGTCATTTTAAGAATTGTTTTTTGGACCCTTATAACTCGGGTCAGGGGGTCAGGGGACCGTAAGTTTGGTATTGATCGGAAGCTCTAAGGCCCAGCTATAATGTACTAAAATTTGAGCCCGATCGATGCCATAAGAGCGGAGCTAATGTGAAAATAAAAAAGGGGGTATTCAAAATGGCGGAAGGAGGGGTGAGGCGTGTCAAACCAAATCAAAATTACTTTAAAAATTACAGCAATTTATCAGGAAATCACTAAAAAAAACTTGCAAATTCAAGCACACGGTTTAATACATTTAGAGGTTAGGTTTTCAACATGTCATGTTGATCCAAGGAGTAGATAACTGTGCCGCTCAAGGTTCACTCGAAAACCGGTCTTGTCGATTTCTGGCCGAATAGCGCTAATTTGCAGAATTTTAATTCCAGATCGGCACTATTTTGTAGATCGCCGTTCACGGTTCACTCTGAGAACTGTTTGCTCACCCCTTGTGTTGATCTATCTCTTTCTATCTAGTAGTAAAAATGTGGCTATCACAATATCTCAGTTTCCTCTCTTTGCCACCAGGGTTCACTACTATCTCCCAAAAAAATCCTTGATTAAGGACTTTATAAGTACTTTTTAAGGACTTATTTTACGCACTTGGACAAAGCTCTAGTTGAACGTAAGAATAACGTTTTCTTAAGAAAATTTGTAAAATCCACTGAAATTTTGTTACTCGGGTAGTCAGTTAGAACGACTGCTCTTCTAAGTTTCCTAAAAATACAGTCACCTCAATGTTCTTTGAACTCTTAAGAAAATTCAATATTATTCTCCTTTATTTTGCCCATCAGCAATCGAGAATCTCTTTGGATGTGCGAATGTGCAGGGTATTTAGAGTGGAAATTGAGGTGCCCGACTGACCATCACAACTTCCCAAATGATGCAAATTTATTCGCTTTCACGCAAATGTTTCTTGAATTTTGCCTTTTTTTCCAACAAAATACCTTCAAGTCGACCAATTTGGTGAGAATTTTCATTTAAATTGCAAAAATTCTCCTTCCAAGTAAGTGTTCTTTATCGTGATTCTGAAAGCAAGCAGCAGGTTTTTCCATCCACAGACCACCTCATGTTCTGCCAGATGGGTCTCCTCCTTCATTCACTCCAACCTCCCTCACAAATCCCATTGTAAATCTTGCAATTAATTCCGAAGCAAATTGAGAGCGCAATCAACGTTTTTATTCAGTCTTCTCTGCTTTGTTATTGAATTTTTGAAAGAAAAACACCAATAAATCAGTGAGAAATGGCTGGGTATTACACAGTGTAAGTAGAGGGGATATTTATTCGAAAAAAGTTTTCCCTTTGAACATGTGAGTGTTTTTTTTTTTGACTGGCTAGAAAAGGGGTTGAAATGCCTTTATTTCCCAGTAACAGAATTAATCTAGACTTATTGCGGTTTAAATCGGTGTGGTGGATTGCATTGGGAGAGCATTTGGGTGAATTGCGAGCATTTGCAAAATGTTCAATTGGAATTCCTCTCTCAACAAATGCATTCCAATTGTTGACCATTCAAAATTAACTCTGCCCAGAGAATTTTTCCCCTTGGAATCTCCAATAAAACTAGAATGTTCACTCTAAAGAATTCCCACTGGATGACTTAACAAAAAGTTTCTGGGAAATTGTGGAAAAGCCACACGATGGATCCATTGGAAAAGTGAAGCAATCAAGCATGGTTTTGTGTGAGAGTGTCATTTCTTTTTTTTTTTTGTTTTTGTGCTTTAAACCCACAGCTTCGACCAACGATGTTAATTAAATTTCCACCCTCATCTTCTTATTTTATAGTGGAAGTCACGATGGTGTGTCATGCGGAAATTGTCTCCGGTAGCAGGTAATGTAACATCCACTAGAAAATTTTCATTGACTTTCGTGGTGATCGTATTGAATGACTCATTAGATGAGGACAATTGTAATTAATGACTTTCTAATTAGTTTACAATCGTCGATAATGAAAAGTCACTGGAGACTGTGAGACTCTGGGACATTTTACAGAAGTTTAATGTGGATGGCGTTGGGAAGATTTTGCAGGAAAATCTCTACAGTGAAGGGCTATCAATTACGAAAAAAATAGTTGATATAGAATATTTCAGTCCCATCGCTTTCGCGGATTGGCTAGAGCTCAAAAGCATTGAAGCAATCAAAGCTTTAAGTCCTACACATACTTACAACTTAAGCTGAGAGATGGCTTAATGTAATTATAATCAACTTAAAATGATTAGATTACATTTCCATCAGTGTTTGACTTAGCCGTCTCTTGGCTTAAGCCGAAAAAGGGCTTATTTAGAGGGAAACTGATGGAAATTTAAATTAGATTAGATTGTACTATGGATTTACAAAGCTTCAGTGAAAATTTTCGGAGGAAAACTCCGTCCGGACCCCCAACAATTCAACCCAACACTTCTCCAGAGCTTTCGACACGCTTCGTGTCTTCCTCAGTAGTCGAATGATGTTAACTCTTTCCGGACCACAACATATCCAGCGAACGAATTTCAGTAAAACTCACTTTATTGTAAGTCTTAGTGGTCAAATATGATACTTTTGTAGAGAAAGAATTTTTTCCGCCTCTGGGAAATTGGAAAACTCATGGGTACTCTCGTCCCCAAAAGAACGAAAAGGAGACAATCTTCAATTTTCCAAAAGCCAATAATATCAATTTTGTGAATAATTTTTGCATGTCAAATGACTGTTTTACAAGATTGATCACTAAAACAAGAAGAATTATTGACCAGTATCTTCTGAGATGTCCAGGAAGTGGTCAAGGTAACCAATTTCCTGCTTGCTAACAGATTCTTCAAAATATTTCACACAATAACACTTTAAAACACATTTCTCTCAACACGATGTTATTGCAGACACATTAAGCTTTCCCAAGAGCCAAAAAAACACTTCATCGACAATCAGAATTCACAAAAATCTAGAAGAATAGGAAAAACTTCCTCGAAAGCAATCTCCCTCGCTGCCAAATGTCAAAATTATCGGCCATATTGACAAAAATTTCGCTCCCGCTTGGAATTTTCTTGCAAGGTTGGTGTCAAAAAGCAAATGGCGGACATTGGCGGGATAACCTTACATTTGACCTCTAGATTTTTGGGGACGAGAGTACCCAGAAAGTTTGAACGAGTTTTCTGAAAATTTAAGAAAAAATTGTTTTTCGAATGTATGCAATCTGTAATTATTAGTTATCATACTTATTGGCCCCGAGAGGTTTTTCCTTATTCTGGTCCAGAAATATCAAAAAAGTCACAATATCTCCAAGAAAGCAGAAATTCACGATTTATGACCAAAAATATCTTAGCCCAGGAGTTAATTAGGATCCTGCAAAAAATATCCTAGATTTGGACATCCTTATAGTTTTTAATTATCCAGAAGAATCGGATTTTATCGATTCTAGATAGTCTAAAAAAATTGTTGTTTCCATGGGTACCCAGAGTCCCAAAGGAGATAAAAGAGTTAAAGATCACTGGTTTTCGTTAGGTAGGGAATCTTACAAACTTGGCGGGAGGGTGCCAGGGTGCTCCTAGCATCAGGCACTCTTCAATCATCAGGAGACAACTTCAGGTGCCACAGTTTATGTTGCCGCGTCCGGATAGAGCTTACCTCTGCAAATTTCCACTGGAATTTAAACGGTTCTTCCACGATGTACAGAGCCATCTCGTTAGGCCAATAATTTCTTACGGAGCTGTGACATGGTGACCGAGAGTCGAAATTCAAAATTCGGCGCGGGCACTTAACGGCTCCAAAGAATTGCGATAACCGGGACTATAAGAACAGCGCCAACCGCTGCTCTGGAGGTCATCTTAGATAGCCGCCATTACCGCTTTTCATTAAGTCGGAAGCGAGCATGGGAGCTTTAATTTAAGCTCAGCTGAAGCTTGGGAGTTTGGTTGTCATGCATTCCGAGTTAGATCACGTTAAGAATCTCACCTACATAAGTCGGTTAGGATTATCTGTACCTTTTCTCTTGAATTTTCAAAACCTAAAAAATAAAAAAATACCCATTTTCTGTTAGTTAATTACCCCTCAAGTTGTGTCCCCTGACTTTGGGTGAAGAGGATTAAAGGGTAGCAAAATGAACGGTGCGGTTTCGTATTTCATTTAGATGCCTTCCCATTCCACATTTTCCACATGGGACGCACATTTTAGCCAAAGAGACCAACCCCCTACATTTGCAATTCACGACAATCCCGGAAATGTGTGGAATTCAATCCAGAGGGTGGTTTTCACTTGCAGATCATCTGGTCAGCACCTCATTCAATCTACTCAACGTTTTGCCCATTAAACCACTCCATTAGCAGCCAAAGAACTCCATGGATATTTGTACACTCCAGTCATCTTCCATGCACTATCCATTGACTTCTCAATTTTCCATTTGCCCACCCTCATACCCGCGGATCTGAATTTATCTCTGTGTTTTTTTTTATATTTTTCAATATTTGAGTAGAAAAAAATTAACATATTGAGAATTTTTTTTCGGGCCTTTGTTGGCTCTTCCATTAAATCGTAAAGTTTGAAATATGCCACAGATACATAATGAAATTTTGTTTAACCAACACGCAATTAGTTTTACGATAATGGAAGCCCATTATCAGAGATTTCCTGCTCATGCAACTTACCACTGCAATAAATATGTCAATGCAATTGACGAATTAACTATTGACTCTTGTATTAAATTTAAAATAACTGTCTGGGTGAAAAAAAATAGTACAACGAAATGGAAAAAAGGCATCGAAACGAGAATAAAAAACCACGAGCATCAACTGTGAAGAGCTAATAATAAAATAAATATTGAATAATGTTAAAGTCAGAAGTGAAAATGAGTGAGGAGATAGTTGAAAAAGGGGGAACATGATAAAATGGAGTTTATTTAAAAAAACAAAAACACTATAAATATTGCTTCTCTAAAGGAGGAGAAAAAAATGTCATCGAGATAATTTTATCTGACATGGAAGAGATCTCATTGGAAATTTATGGATGTCTCTGTCCGTCTCGATTGCACGAGTTTTCCCCAGAAAGAAAACATCTTGACGAAGGAATAAGAATCCTCCCAAATCGTGTAGCCAGTGTTGAACATCTATTAGTGCGGCATTAGGGATATTAACACCTAGCTGGCAAGAAGATCTTGTTCAAATAAATGTCACGACGACAGATAAATTTTATCTACCTTTTGATGTTGTCTCAATTTACCAAAAAAGACACACAATCCTCCATTTCATGTAACACCTGCCGCTTAAAATCTCCTCAGGTGAATGAGTCAATATTGAAGAATGCAAATACAAGCAAGAGCCCCCACATAAAATCTACCAATGCTGAATCATTCATGGAAAAATGCAGGTGCAATTTACTAGAGCATAATGTACTGAGGCAAATTTTAATGGTAAATACCAGGTTAATTAGGGTTGATTAGAACTGTATCTTAACTTAATAGAAATTTAATAGTATTACATCTTACTGTTTACTCGAAAATCAATTTCTTGAGAGCTATTCCCTAATGGAACAAACACTCAAAATCGTTTCAAATCAAAATAAAATAGGGGAAAGTGGGGCACCTTTGAAATTAGGGTTATTCACCAATTTTTTAAGTTACATCGAGTCTTATCATTATATAATTTAGTTTTTCAATCTGTCGTGAAATGTAATCACTATCATGATAAGGTTCAATTTTATTCAAAAATAGCAGAAAAATCCCAATTTTAACGCTGCCCAACGTTCAAAAATGCCCTACTTACCCTTACCTTTAAAATAAAGCATTTTGTTGTTTGTTCTATTAAATTTATCAAGATAAAGTCCAAATCCACATAAAAACAGAAGAAAAATCCTTATTTTAAAGGTGCCCTACTTCCTCCCAGGGGAAGTAAGGTATCTTTGAATTGGGGTACCTTTGAAATCGCGTTTTACTTCTACATTGAAAACAAATTGAGCCTTATCAAAAATATGATTTAGCTGCACAATTGGTTAGTCGAGCTAAATGATATCATGGTAAAGAAAGTCCAGTCCCATTTAAAAAAGACAAAAAAATATCATTTTCAAAGGTATCCCAATTCAAGGGTGCCCCACTTCTCCCTACAGAGTATAAGTCGAATAATGTTTCCACTGCGAAATTCTAAATGTTGGAAAATTTTATTGAGGTATTAGGCATCTTTTTCCTAGAGCTCATCACCCTCTAACGGAGGAATTATTGGCTTTGATAGCTATCAACAAGAAATTTTTGTTTCAATGAAAACTTTAAAAAGAGTATTAATTGGTATTAATGGATCAAAAGCTAAGATATAAGTCAAATATTGATTTTACTAATAAAGTAGAGATGTTAAGAAAATTAATTAGGATTTTGAAATCTTCTTTCCAGGGTCTAATGCTCTCTAACAGAGGTACTACAGACTGCTTTAAACAATTAGGAAAATTAAAAAAAAGTTATAAGTTGGTTATTTAGTTCGAATACTAAATTGGAACTGAAAAAAAATTTAATTAAGGACTGAACAATCTTCTTCCCAGGGCTTGCTGCCCTCTAGCGGAAATATTACAAACTTTTATACCGCTTATCCCCAAACTTCCTTAAGACAAAATTTAAGAAAAATAGTAAATAACCTATGCATTATATTTGGGAAATTCTCTGAAAACTCTGATGTGTTCCGTGCACAGAGAATTTTTTGCAAGAAAAACTCAAACAAAGTAGGATAGTAGCACCACTTAGCGCTAGTACTCCTAATGTGACCGTAGATTAAATTTTATTCAAAATCTTCTTGCACAAATTCGCACATTTCTGTTAGTTTTCACAGTATACAAGAAATTAAAGCGATATACCTTTTGATGCATTTACTTTTTGTATGTCAGTAAACTGAACTAAAATATTAATTGGAAATGTCATCTATGACCCTCAAATGTTCATATTTGAGGAATTTTACTTTATTTGAAAATCATCCGAAAGTCTAAAATGCAAGTTCACATATTCGCGGCTTTAGCGCTGGCTGTTTTTCCATTTCGAATTCTCGGTATTATTGACACTTCAATCATCAAGAACGTCTACAATGCAATGGATTTTTTGTGTCGTTTTTAAAATTTGAGGATGACAAAATGTTTAAATTACAACTTTAGTAAAATTAAATAATCTCTTCATGGACTTATTCACTTTTGTACAACGTGTCATTTTAAATTTTTGAACTTCCAACGGGCTTTTAGGTATGTTCTCTCCAAATGGGTACAGTATAAACCTCAATCGGAGAGAGTTCACAAATAGAGAAGGTTATTACTGCATGTAATGTGGTCTTCAGACTAGAGGTTTAGCCCAGTTGCTGAAGTTCTCAAAATCTTAAATAGTTACCAATTTTATTGCTTTTTCAGAATTTAATAAATCATTTGTCTTTAATGATCTTCTCCTTAAGTTGAATTTTTCCAAAAATCTTGATTGTTGAAGAATTAGAGCAGTTAAGTCATATGGCTAATACGGGCTTCAGACCTAAGGCTCAGCCATATGGCTTAACAGCTCTAATTTCTTATCAGTCAAGATTTTTTGGAAAAAAATAACTTAGGATTCGGCAATTAAAAGCAAATAATATATTCAAATCTAAAAAATCAATTAAATTGGTTTCTCGGGTTTCTCTCTGGGTTTTTGAGACTTTCGCAAACTGGGATAAAACTCTAGTCTGAAAACTGCTTAAGTGTCAGGTCTGAAGCCCGTATAGGACACATCCCCGACGACCCCCCCCCCCCATAAGTCCACATTATCTAGGACAGTCTTTTCACTCTTTCTGTTTTCTCTGGAGGGTGGTCCTTCCCCTCCAAAACTATGATTTTGGTTTATTTCGAAAACGGTTCCTAATTTTTATTTCATTTTTGAATATGTTTTGGAGGTTTTGGAAGTAGTCAAGGTAAATATTTCATCCTACACGTATGCTCAAAAAGCATTTCGATATCGAATTTTCGAAGATCAAAGCGATCAAAGCTTAACCATTTTGGAAGGCCTATTTTTCAAACGATATGCTTAAATTTGGATTTTTTTGAAAGACCTTGAAATCTCTAACCCGACTGTATCGGACTTAATCGGTCATGAGTCGATAATATACCCGTAAATCATTTACCTTTTTCGGATTTACTTTTTATTTATTCGTAAGATTATTACTTGTGCTAAATTTTTCTAAAACTTACTTTTTATTATGCATTTTTTTCGGAATGATTTTTCAAATTTGTTAATCAACTTAATTGGTAATAACGACTATGTACCCAAAAAGCACACGAAAAAATAATACTCGTGAGTTGGAGTACTCCACAAGGACGCTTTAACATCTCTTTTTTGCTGAAATATATGTAGTTTAGCATCCACAATCGTCTTACCATTGGTAATGAACCTCCTGGGGTAAAATGGGGTTATTTTGAATTATTTCTTATTCGGGATTTTGATATTTTCTCACTGTTTCAGATGGACAATTAGAAAAAGAGATTCACGAAGAAGTGCAAGTTTTAGGACAAGGCTTTGAAGCTTCGCACACATTCTAACTTTGAACACTTCATATTTTTTCCATATTCTTTTAATGAATCTGACCTATCTATAGCAACTATATTTAAATAGCTCTTATTAAGCTTGAAAGCAGGACACAAATGTCCCTTCCGGAAGCGTCAGTGGAAATGGATTCAATCCAGAGTAAAAATACTCAGTTTCCCAAAGCTTTCGGCGTACTGGACGCCTTCCTCAGTGGTGACTGAAACAAATTTGTTCTCTGAATTTCGTTGAAAATATAATGGCTACACCAATTGGTCGGAGGGAGAAGAAAGCTCACAACATGGGTCTTTATCACAAGAGAGACAAAGAACTACTCAAGGTATAAGAGCTCCTCAAAGCTCTTATTAAGGCCTACATTTCCTGAAAAACAAACTAGGTCAAATTAATTAAAGGAATATGGGAAAATATGAAATTTTCAAAGCCAGAGTGTGTGCGAAACTTGAAAACCTTCCCCTACTTCTTGGTGCTTTCTTTTCTTTTGAGACATGTGAAAAATCCTCAAAATTCCGAGTTAGAAATGATTCTAATTTACCCCATTTTACCTCAATCCTTCAGTTCATTTGAAGTCATGCTAGTTGTGACCAAGCAGAAATGGCGCGAAAGTGGGGAACTTACTGGCGAAGAGTGGATAACTCACCCTGAATACCAGATAGTGAGAATTTTTCATTCCAAATCTTCAGTGAGAACTCTTAGAAATAGAGCTCGTGTCAGAAGTTTTTCAACTATGGTTTTCTTCACGATGGTCTCTTTTTTTACTTTACGCTTCAGTGTATCAAAGTTGTTCTGTATCAACCTGAATATGTTGCGTCTTTCTCAATCAAATTTTGTTACGCTCTACCGACAAAGTTTCTTGACTCTGGCGATTATTGTGTAATGTGGTGAAAATTGAAATGTTGAAGATATCCGCAAGGGAATCGCATGACTCATCTAATCACATTGTGGTAATTCATCAAGTGACGTTCTAAGAAAAAAGTATAACATAAAAGATGTAAGAGAGAAGCTCAAAGAACACTCAAGAGTGCGATATATCAAATGAACATGATTTTTATTGAACTGAAACATGCAATCATGAATTCATCGTCTTTTGTGCCACGAAAGCAAACCCAAAAAGAAGTTGTGGACGTATAGAAGAAATGGTAGAAGCTTGGAATTTAGTTTGGTGAATCTGTCTGAGAGTTTCACATTTCATAACAAGAGCAAAACCTTTGGGTGTTAATGATTTTCTAACATGCCGGAAATTTAACACTCACACTTTAAATATTTGTACTGGCAACAAGTTGCTCTCTGGCAATGGCAATTATTATTTTTATTTGTACCATGGCAAAATGCTGCAAAAGAATTTCTGGCACAATTAGATGTGCTATGTGAGAAGCATGAATGGAGGATTTGCACAAGAGAGCACGATACTTATGGCGTTTCAGATGAAATGCTCCATAGGGGAAGGTCAAGTGGGTGTTTTTCAATCATCTTATGAAGTGATGTTTACTCGAGAAACAATAGAAGTAAATGAATTTTCTCTTCCAACTCCCCAAAAAGCTTTCAAAGCAGCCCCATCCGGTACCCCTGACCAATCTTTCAACGAAATTTTGCCATAAGAGAAATATAATTCATTAGAAATTGTACTGCTCATCTTTATTTACTCTGATCCCCTTTTCTGCAAGAGGATGGAGAGGGCTTTATAGAAAATTTTCGACAAAAAGATATCATTTCTCAATTTCCCATCTGCTCTATATCTTTTCCAATGACTTCCGGGATTGTTTGTCTTTTTTGCCATGTCATCACTTCTTGGGCTTCGACAAATACGAAGAGGATATTGCTCCATGCGATAAATTGAAGATTATATTCGCATTGACACAAGAAACTGGCTAAAGAACCCAATATAACCTCTTATATGTCTCAATCCACTCATACATCTTCCCTGGTTTTTCCTCCATTTTCTGCCGCTTCCCAAAAGTAAAACGCGAAAAAGGACACAGAAAATTCAATTAAAGCTAATAGCAACGATACACAGTTTAGCATTTTACCAAGAGACTGAAGCAAATAAACTTGTGTGTTTACTCATCACTTCCACCTTTTTTTTGGATCTTAATTTCCTTCAAACGCCAAACATATAGCACTCTCTGTGCAGAGTTTTGTGATTTGTGAATGAACGGAAGTGAACAACCTTCTTGAGGTAAACTTAAATATTGACACCATGGTTATTCTACAATTGATAAAGTATCATGGAATTTCACTTTCAAGTTTTAAGATTGTTGAAAATAAGTCTAAAGGATGGCGGGAAAGCGGTTGAATCGATTTCCCCAATTGAATTTTGGATTATGTTTTAGTTACTGTTTTATTACCGGCTCATAATCGATTGGAACTAGTTCAGACTTGTTAAAAATTCCAAGACCTTTCCGACGAGCCCAAGCATGATACCATTCGCTTAAGAAATATGCTCTTTAGAGCCTTTTAAACCTATGACCTTGAGAAATCAATATTAGAAATTCAACGGTATTTTCGTATTTCGATGAAATTTTCGTCTGGCGAAGGTCTAAAGCCTGGCAAGTTGGCCCTTTTATATAGAGCTATTTGAAGCCAATTCCTAAATTGATCTCGGACTCAGCTCACAGTGCTTCGAGGAAAATATTTATTTAAAAAAAAATTTAGTATATTTATCCCTCCATACGGAAATGTATCTTATAATACGAAAAAGCTTCTCATTTTTTAAGTATTTAGCATAACGGTAGCGAGTGCAAAAAAATTCCCATATAAATTTAAATCGAAGTATGAGAAAGTGGCTTCAAATTTCAGGCAACTTGCCAGGGGGTTGGTCTAAAACAATCCGTCTTAGCGAAGTGCTCGAACTCATGATTTAGATGCTATACCTCAAAAGCCTCAAAAGTAATTGAACAGACTTCTGTTCGCTTGGCACGTAGTCGCAAGAATTTTTTTTGTTTGTGCACAGAGAGCGACAATCAGAACTAGTGGTTCCCAACCCACAAATTTAACCCAAATAGAGACAAGAAACCAACTGAACTATAGGGGCACTGATTCTGATTCGCAGGCAACCAAATTCTCGAAAGGGCCAAAATCCCGAAGACCAAAATCCCGAATGTTCAAAATCCTGAAAGGGATGAAATTATATGGAGGATAGTTTGTAGAATTATTTCCCAAGACACAGGCAATTTCTCTTTACCTCCAGCAATTTCCAGCAAGCGCGGGTGCAATCGGGGAAGTAGCTATGACACTCTTAAGATTTTGGCTTTCAGGATTTTGACTGTGACCCGCTTTGAATATCTTTGTTACTGATCTTTACCAATTGTCATGTGCACTTCAACTAGTTTTCGACTCACTATGAGCCTTGGGAACAGTATCATGCGGACAATTTTTTCCTGTCTCTATTTGGGTTAAACTTGTGGGTAGGGAATCACTAGTTCTGATTGTCACTCTCTATATCGCAAAAGTACTTTCACATTATTTACTCTTTACCGGTCCTCACCCGATTTCAACCCATTCAAAAATCACTCAAAAGATCCCCAAAATAATACTAACATAAGAGTAATGATATAATTGTTTCTTCAGACAAAAATTACTTATCGGTTCATACCCGGTTCATTACCGGTTAAAAACCAATTAGAACTAGTTCAGTTTTATCGGAAATTCCAAGACCTTTCCAACGAGCGCAACATCCAACGTCAACTTTTAGTTGACAAATGCGCTCTCTAAAGCCTTTTTAACATTTGACCGATTTTTTATTATGAATAATTCAATAGTATTTTCGTATAAGGACGAAATGTCTGCCTGGGTAATCTCTAAAACGTATCCAAAAATGAAAAAATTCGCACGACGCGTTTTCGAGCAATCCCATAGTAGGGGAAAGTGCTCATGCTTGATACAATTGGAAGCTTCGTAATGACTAAATTTTCTCTGTTTCAAAGTATATATGTGACTCATCTCAACCATACTTTCAAAACTATGGGAAAGTGGCCAGTTTTTAAAATTTATTGTGAAATCACGTTTATTGAGAAACATAGGAAAAATTTAGTCATTACGAAGCTTCCAATGGTATCAAATATGGACACTTTCCCCTAATGGTCCCACTGTCGAATTATGGAGGGTTCCCCGAAGGTCCCAAGTTGCTTTCTTTTACTATTTGGCTTCTAGAGCTGGCGACAGCTGGACGGACAGACATACAGATGGACTAACGTCGTGACGACATTTATCAGAAAAAACTAGCAGTCGACGGAAAAACTTAGACCTCTATTAATTTTTGCTCTTTTGTTCTTCTGTTAAATTCCGAAAAACTAATAAAATTAGGTAACTATTTAAGATCAAGTTTGAAGATCGATTTAGGTGTTAAGGACTCGAGATACATACAGTGAGTACCAAAAGTTTGTTGCCTCATGTGTGTTCGGGAAACCAGGTGCAAAACAATGATAGAAAAATAATTTTTATTATTTTTTTTTACACATTAGTTGTCTCTAATCCGTAGATTTTATTTATATATTTCGAAAAAAATATTTCATTTTATTCGATGCAAAAAAATAATTGTTTTCCAAAAGTTGTTCACTTTTCATGCATCAAAAGTTTGTTGCCTCATTTGAGTTTATGTCATTTCAGAGGTAAATGGTAGTTTTTGCATACTTCTGAAGTTGTCAATGGAAAATACATATGTATAAAAGTTATGATAAATAATGAGAAATAATCTGTCTTTTTTGATAAATCATAATTTAGGTTGAATTTATGGATTACAGACAACAAATTTGCGAAAAAGATAGAAAAAAGTAATTTTTTCTATCATTATTTGTACTTAGTTTAAGATAGGATTTTTGACTGGTTCCGATGGACAAATAGAAAAGTAAAACCACGAAGAAAGTACTCTTACTTTTTCGTTGTTTTTTTCCTTTTACTACCTAAAACTGTTAGGAAATCTTAACATTCCAAATTAGACATGATTCTAAATTACCCCATCTTACCTTAATACGCGAAACTATTGAAAATGTTGCACTCAATTTAAAAGAAAAATACTAAAAAAAATACATTATTCAAACTCTTTTTATCTATAAAGTATTTAAATGATGGTAAATGCTTTAAGTTCAGCTACATAATGTCACTTTAAAGACACATCATCATCGCAGAACAAGAACAATTGTTTGCAACTTCCAAAGAGACAATTGCATTCAACATTGCCACCTTCTAACAATAATATGATACAACATTTGATATAGGAGACAATTCCTTAAGTAAAAAGGTACGTACAGAATAACAAACAGGGGACCTGAGAGCATTTCCATAGCTCTAAGAAAGATATCAATTAAATAGTCAAGTGATTTCGCACTAAATCTACAAACTCAGTTCTGACATATAAATTGCTTTCTGCGTCACCAAAAGAACAAGGTGTATTACCGAGAGTCTTTGTGGATTTGCAGAATGAATAATTTCTATACCAAGTTCATGTTTTTGAATTAAATTGTTTTGCTGAGACAAGTGGCGTCCTTGCACTTTTGCTGAAGAAGCAGCACTTGCAAGAAAAAAAAATGCTTATTTCGAGAAATTCCACTATCGACATATCAATCAGCACTTGTCGTGAGTGTCAATCATTTTTCGGTTCTCTTGTACAAGTGCACACAGCAACTCAATCAGCAGTATTTCCACACCAATATAGCAATATAGGACAGCTTCGGGCCAATTTTGGATTCCATCTTTTGTGTATTTTCTTCGTCTTTCAAGAAAGAAGAAAAAAAAAGTAGAAGACGTTTCAGTCCTCAAGGGCATTTTCTTATCTTGCATGTGATAGCAATGTGGAGGGTAAAATGTATTCCAAAGATTGACTTTTCCTAAATTGCGGAAGCTAGATCTTGAATGATGTTCAGGAAGAAAGAGTTTTAAATTTCAAGGAAATTCAGAAAAAAATTTAATTATATTGATAATACTTTTTTGAAGCTTTATATAGTTGAGGAATATATTTGGTATAGGGGGAGGCGGGGCTACTTTGAGCTATAAGGCTGCATTGTTATACGATTTTTTTTGCATATTTCTAAAGGAAACTGGGTTTTAACATGTTGTAATATGGATACACAAAATACTTGTAGATCTAAATAATATAATTGTAATGGCTCCAGCACACCTTTTAGATCAGGAAAATTTCGTAAAATTAAAACTCACATCTATTTCTCTCTCAAGCGTTTTTCATATTTCCTTCTCATTTTTTCCCACTCAGAATTAGTTGAATAAAACGATCCAAATTGCTAAACGTTCAGAAGCTGTGATGATTTTATATTCATTTTTAACCGTTTTGTGTTAAAGCTGTGCGCTTTTTACTTGTGATTTGTCCTTTTCGTGTTGAAGTTATGAGTGCATTACATACAAGTAAAATCTTTTTTATCTTAAGTTGTGCGCAATTTGAACACAATATTAACCGTTTTATGCTGAACCAGTGCCGGTTCTGTGACAACCTTTTTTTAACTTAAGCTGTGCGAGTTTTATGCACAATTATGATTATTTTTACTGAAGATTAATTTACTTTATACTTTGCGTAGTGTGTTTCATCCCTTAAGAACATAAAATCCTTAATTGTTCCTGCACTTCTGGAGTTTTTATTGGATTTTTCAATACACAAAAAACAGCTAAATAATTCTTCATCAAATCTTCTATTCGAAACACTTTAATTTCTGGTTAAATGATGATAAAAAAATATAGAAGATATAGGTATCGCTGTATTATATTTGCATTCCAATTAACACAGATATACCAAATACCAGGTTCTTTTAAGTATCATTATATTAAAGTCTCTTAATGATAATCTATATAATTACTATAAAAAATTATTAAAAGTATTTTCTTAGATTTTAAAAATTGATTGATCAAGTCATGTTAATTTCCTATTTACGAATAGTGAAAAAATCATATTTTCATGTCTCATTACTATATATGTTTATTAATAATATTAATTTTAATTCTATTTTTCGTTGATAAGCTATTTCCAGTGAGAAATTTTTCAAGAAATTTGTTAGAAAATATTCAACTCCATATGAAAAAAGGGTGCTTTTATGACAAAAAGTTCAATTTCGTTGAACTTTTTCGCATAAAAGCTTTAAAATAAAAATTGTAAACAGTTTTCCAGACTGTTCCTATGGGCAACAGCGCCATTCATTGAGTTTTCTTCTGGTACTTGCATGCCAATGAGCTGTGAGCTGCGTAAATTTACATAAAAAACTTGTTTTCATTTCACAATGAAGGTGTTTTTAGATGAAATTAAAGTAAATTTGGGTTTTTGTAGGTGAAAATAGTGCGTGCAGTGAGAAAATGTCCCTGTACAAGTATACTTTTTCACTTACGAAGAACTTACTTAGAGCTTAAACGATTTATTTATAAAAACGACTCATATGGGGCGTGGCCTATTTTTTAAAAGTTAAGGACGGTATAATTTATGCAGGATTTATTTATTAAGAACAAGCTTTCTCTGAACAATCTACTACAAGTTTCCCTTATGGAAATATTCTAAAATTTAGAAAATTTGACATAAGTTCTTCTTAATCCCAGAAGGGGCGGCACCAAAAATTTAATGGGCGGGGCTTGTTTCTCTTTAAAATTTCTTTCAATAGGAATATTCTTTTGAAAGAAAGCTATTCTTCTCTTCAATAAGATCCTTATGCAAATTTTCAAAAATAAATTAAAGGCAAAGAGCATGAGTCCCCGTAAATAAATAACAATTTGCATATGTTCAAGTGTGTCTACATCATCTATTTTTGGGTGAACTAGTGATTGCAGTGTCAAAGCGAGAATGAAAAAAGGCAAAGATATATATTTCACAAGAAGCAATTTAATGTGCATGATAATAATAGCAATAAAAGTGCTTGTTACAGACACAAGCTGTACTTTTGTTTACAAGTTCGGAGCATTGGGTTTCTCTATGCTGCAAGAATTTTCCATGTTGGACTGGGTTGGGGAAAAAAGAACTGAAGGGAAGGAGTTGAAGAATAAAAATGGTGCGGAGTTTCAGACAAAATATTCGGTGTGTTTGTGCCATTTAAGGCCAATTAACTTTGTTCTAGGCACAGTCAGAGGCTCAAATTTCTCAACAGTAAACCCATTTTGAAACAGTTTTGGATGTACCATGGAGGCAGCTAATAAAATAATTAGAAGGAAGAGAGTCACACAATTCAACCCTCATTATGGTGTGTTCGTTTCATGTGTGGACTTTATAGTTTGTGAAGGTTCATTGTCACTGGGCACATAACATCCTTTTTAGAGGAGATGGACACGAAAAAGATCCAATTTCACTTTAATCCCAATGCCAAAACGACACAAAAGTTGTGTATATGGTTGTCGCCTTTTGGAATTACATGCTTCAAATCTTCCTCAATCCCTTTTGACTCTCACTCTCCAACTCCTCAGTCCACACCACAACACAGTCTGGGGAATCATACTCCAAGGGAGGGACTTGTGCAGATAAACAGTGGATGCTTTTGAACAAAATGCGACACGTCCTCCCGACTCCAACACCAATTGACAACGCTCCTCCAGCCATTCGCCATCATCTGATCCCGGATGGTGTCATTTCGTTTGATCTCTGGCCGATGTTGCTCGGCTACAATCAGCAGTGTTGAAGCATTTAATATTCTTTTTTTAATAGATTTTTCGTTCCACTGTCCAAATGTTTTGATCAATTGACTAAATTGTGATGGAATATACCTTACACGCCTCAAGAAAATGTCTCTGAACAAAACGTAATTATTGATTTTCTCTCGATTAACTTAACCAATCTTAACAAATTTTACATCGCTGGAACGGTTTTGGATTTCTCTACAATCTTACTTGATTAAAAATTTGAAATCATAGCTGACAAAATGGAAAATTTAATATTTGGGTAACTCAAGTAGGGTAGAGTCAGCCCTTTTCGCCATGTAAGCACTTTTTCGCCACCTAATATAAAACAACTAATTTAAGGCATTTAAGAATAAGTAGCATTTCAACACTCATAATATATTCTGTTCTAATATACTAATACGTTATTACGTCTCTTAATTAATTGAAATTCGTTTTAAAACAGGGGCGAAAAGTACTGAAACAAGCATAATTAGAGAAAATGCATATTTTTCAATGAGATTCTCTAAAATTCTCGAGACGTATCCTAGATATATAGATAGATATTTCTTCAAAGTATCTTTATACAAAATTTCATTTTAGTCTGACAAAAATATCACACCTTACGAGGCCCCTAAAGCTTAATGGTGGCGAAAAGTACTGACTCTACTCTATATAACAGAACAGTCGAAGCTCAAAAAAGGATAATTTAATTTTAAAATTTCCTTTTCGAAATATAGGTTTTGAGCTGTGTTTCTGTTAAATTGCCTATCTTTGGGTATACGTGGAAAATTTGTACTTATAGAATTTGCTGTAAATCTGTCTCAAAAAAACAAATCCCTGTTTAAATCCCGAATGCCAAAATCCCAAAAATCAAAATAACGAAAACCGAAAAACCGTAAGTCAAATCGCAAAAAGCTCAAACAAGCCCAAATCTCGAAAAGTCAAAATCCTGAAAAGTCAAAATACCGAAAACTAAAAATTCGAAAGACAACATCCCAAAAAGCCAAAAACCCCGAAAAACCAAAATCCCTAAAAGACAAATTCTAGAAAATTCAAAATCCTGAGAAGTCAAAATCCCAAAAACCAAAAATCCGAAAATCAAAATCCCAAAAAACCAAATTCTAGAAAAGTCAAAATCCTGAAAAGTCAGAATCCCGAAAACTAAAAATTCGAAAGACAAAATCCCAAAAAGCCAAAAACCCCGAAAAGCCAAAATCCCTAAAACACAAATTCTACAAAAGTCAGAATCCCGAGAAGTCAAAATCCCGAAAATCAAAAATCCGGAAATCAAAATTGCGAAAACCAAAAATCCCTAAAAGCCAAATTCTAGAAAAGTCAGAATCCTGAGAAGTCAAAATCCCAAAAACCAAAAATCTGAAAATCAAAAATCCCTAAAAGACAAATTCTACAAAAGTCAGAATCCCGAGAAGTCAAAATCCCGAAAATCAAAAATCCGGAAATCAAAATTGCGAAAACCAAAAATCCCTAAAAGACAAATTCTAGAAAAGTCAAAATCCTGAGAAGTCAAAATCCCGAAAAGCCAAAAACTCCGAAAAGCCAAAATCCCTAAAAGACAAATTCTACAAAAGTCAGAATCCCGAGAAGTCAAAATCCCGAAAATCAAAAATCCGGAAATCAAAATTGCGAAAACCAAAAATCCCTAAAAGCCAAATTCTAGAAAAGTCAGAATCCTGAGAAGTCAAAATCCCGAAAACCAAAAATCCGAAAATCAAAATTCTGAAAAGCCAAAAATTCCGAAAATCCAAAATCCCTAAAAGACAAAATCTCGAAAAGTCAAAATCCTAAATCCTCTTGTTCAACATTTGAGCACCATTTGAGAGCTCTCTCAGGTTGAGTTTTTTTTTTCTGTACCGATTCGAAGGTATATCAAAGAGAACTTACCGAAAAATCCGTTGGAAGTTCGAACGTTTAAGGCAGAGGTGAACAAGAATCGTTTGAAACCGAACAAACGTCAAATGGAAATTAAACATCAATGGTCAACACGCTACCTGAACAAACTTATTTTGACGTATATTTTGTCGGGTTTTGCTCATCCCTGGTTTAAACCGAAAAGTTTCAGAACAGGAAATTTGAAATGAAAGGGACATTTATATTAATGAAATTGCTATTGAAACGTTATGCTATTCTGAAATTCCAAAAAAAAAAACTAAAGAAAAATTAGATTTTTGCAGTAAATGTTTGAACACTGTTATTGACATTGTTGACAATTGAAGTGTCAATAATACCGAAATTCGAAATGGAAGAAAAAAGCGCTAAAGCGGAGAGCACATGAACTTGCAATTTAGGCTTGCAGTATATTTTCGAATAGGTTTGGCTTGGCTTTAGATTGGATTTGTCTCTGCAAAGGGTTATTACTGAACGGAACCAATGGGTTGAAATCCGGAAAAGCCACAATCCCGAAATCTTAAAATTATCATAGCTTCTCCCACGATCTCATTCGAGCTTCCTGTAAGCTTTTGCTTACAGGAAATGCTTAAAAGGGATATTTCTGGGTTTCAGAAAATTATTCCATACATTAATTTCGTCCCTTTTAAGATTTTGTCCGTTAAGAATCACGGATTTTCGTGGTTTTAGCTTTCCGGGATTTTCGCTCTCAGAGTCTTTAATTTTCGGGATTTTGACCGAAACCCAGGGACGGGATAAATACATAAAAACGATGAAAACTGAAGTCATTTTTAGATTTCATCTCAATGATAGCTTTCATCATCAGGAATGTTCCTCTTACGTCACAAAGCAAAATACTTCCTGTTAGAAAATGAGTTGAAGTTTTAGAAGTTACTAAACGAAGCTTTTACTTAAAGTTCTTCATGCATTATCATCAAACCATCAAATATTTCATGAAATTGAATATTTTAGTCCTATCGAATTCTTCGATTGAATAAAGCTTTTGTAAGCTTTTAAGCTCTATCCCATTACCGAACACAATAGAACTAAATGAAACTTAAAATGCTTAAAATCTTTATAAACCTTGCTTGATATATCGTCGCCTGAATCAGCAACTGTCGTAACTTACAATTTCTATATATCGTCGGTTGCCTCAGCAACTGTGCTAACTGCATTTGCTCTGTGTCAGCATTCATTGTAAGCAATGCATCGCTGCGCGGCGTTTGCAAGGAATGCAGACACAAAGCAGATGCAATTAGCACAGTTGCTGAGGCAACCGACGATATTTCAAAATACATCTATCGCAGGTCCAAGCGACGACGGTACATCGTATTCAATATGGTATCACTATACTAATTTTCTAATTGTATCAATTTACAAAGCCAATAATCTAATAGTTTTAGTGAGCTCTCAAAAATGTTATCGATTTAATTTTTGGTTTCAAATCAGCCGTTTATACTTTTGTTGCCAAATGGTGTGTCTCATGGCAAATTTTCGAGCTTTTCGAGTTCTTTTTTCCACTTCAGGTCACCCATTCGAATGGAAATTCTAATGAAAGGAACACATGGAAAAGCCATTTTAATTTCCTATCGGTACACGATGGTGGAGAAACAATCAAATTGGTGAAAATTGTAATCAGCACATGTTTTGCACTGTGATATTTGTCGCCGCCCCTTCGTCGAAAATTCACCCTCTGGGCAAATGGCGAAAACGGCTGGAAACATTCATGGAATTGCACCAGCAAATTCATGATTCCTTTTTTGTCTGGGACGGTATAGTTGTTAGAATTATATTCGCTGTGGTACCTCTCAGGGAATTTTGATAACAGCGATTTTTTTTTCTGGAGGGATTGCTACGCTCGAACCCTCAGGTGATGAACATTAAACCTCCGGGGCGTAGAATTAAAACAATAGGCGAGATTCGTTGTAATTTTTTATGTCACTTCCTCCATCTATACCGCCTATACCCATGATTTTCCGAATTGATGCTCAGACTTGTGCTTAGATAGGGATCAAATTAGAAGTTTCATGGCATTGCGATTGCGTCTTTTTGTGTGCAAAAAAGTTCGCCTGGAAATGGGTTACTTTTGCCGTTGAATTCTCAAAGCCTAATTTGTCACTGAAAGCTCTATAGAAAGTTCAAGTTGGAGGCAAAAGGTAAAATCGCCCTTTCTTCCCGATTGCCCCATCCCCCCCGAAAAAAACTTTGTGCAACTTTTTTTCTGTGTCTTCAGATGAAGCCATTAGTTGGTTGTCTATCTCATCCTTGTCTTTTCAAGAAGACCTTGATGGTATACACGGATGGGGAAAAAAGGTGAGGCCAATGATAAATTTTCCTCAAAGACAAATAAAATTAAACTCATCTTTTTGCACAATTCCTCTGACTCTTTAACTTTCTGACTTTGTGCCATCATGTTCTTTTCCACTCCCCCGAAGGTGGCAGAGCTTTTTTGCACCGGAAAAAGCACAAAAGATCCTCCAAAAGTTTTCCTCCGACTTGCTGGGGGAAAATTAATGTTGCCAGGATTATTTGTCGTAATTTGAGTTATGTCACAAACTTATCAGACTAATTGGGATAATTTATATTCAACGAAAAGCCTTGATACATCAAACATCATGCGCAAGAGATGTGTCGTGAGGAGCGTCCAAATTTAATGACTCAATCGCTTTATGCGTCAAACTGAGATGTGAGTTGGAAGGGCTACACACGATATACATCATACAGAAGCCTTCTTTGGATACGAATTCGTTGGTTGGATTACCAACTCTGTTAAATGCATTTGCTTTGAGTCTGTGGAGTTAGCACAGTTGCTGATCAAATCCACGAATTATAAATTTTGCTTAGGGCATTCAACAATAGGGAAAACCGGAAGTTGTCAGACAGAAACAATCCCTCAGAGAAACACATCAACTATCTCCAGTGCTTTCGGCTAGGTCTCTAAGCCTTCAAGCAGAGTCAGAGAAAGATTGGAAGACTTGACCACTAATGAAGGTTTGGAGAGCGAGCCGAAAGCTCTGGAGATAGTTGATGTCCCAAGAAGCTGTTTTTCTTAATATATTCTTGTAAAATTCCTTAAGTAAGGAACTATAAAACCAAAAATCTTTTTATTTGCTTATAACGCTCTTGGTTCCATCACTGAGATTATTATAAGTAAAGTGGCGCACTTTTAAGGATCCTAAGAGCTTCTATAGGAATTTCAACAGAAAATTTTCACTTTAAGTGTTTTAAAAGTGCACTGAAAGACTTGTTTAATACTCGGTTCCATAAGGCACCTAATTTTCTTCTTGGGGTGTTTCCCTGAATGATTGTTTGTTTCCGACGAATTCCGGATTTGCCTATTGTTGATTGCAACTTCACGTCGGTTTATTCTCACAATGAATTTGCAAGGGGCCCTCCATCTTTTTAAACTTTTGAAGACTTCTATAATATAAATATTGTTATACTTCTTTTGACTGTTAAAAAAAATTGGTCTCGAAAATACTTCAAGCTCCGAACTATGAGACGGTAAATTTCGCAGCTTCAACTTAACATCTTCTTAAAAAATACAGTGGGACCTCGATAGAGTCAACCCCGTATAGAGGGAATCTCCAATAGAGTCAACAGCTATTTTTTTACTCTACGGCCTCCAATAGAGGCAACTTGGACCCAAATTGACTCCGATAGAGTCAACTTTTTCTTTATTATTGAACTAATAATATTATATGATTTTATTATGATTTTTTTCGAAATTAAAATCAGTATTGTGGTATATTAATGTAACGTTTTTAACGCAAGAAAAATATTTATGTAAGTACATGGTAATTATTATGATAAAATTTGTATATTAACCGTCTAATCATATTCCATTAAAATAATTTTCTTATCGTGATTTTAAGCATTTTGACCGATTGGAAGTTCTCTTGTCTTTTCTCTCTTGTCTTAAGATTTTTTGGAAAAGAACTTTCAATCTCTCCTTTTATACACTAAAAATTTAAAAGAAATTCTAGTTAATAATATTAATTGCATCAGAATTTTTAATAATTAAGTATCTACGGGAGCTCTTCTAAAAAAAATGTAGAAAAAGAAATCTTTAGGACACCATTCCCTTATCTTAACATCGTAGTTGGACCTCAAGATTATCACGTGGAGAATAATTTATACTTAACATATTTACTAATAATAAAAACATTCCGTAAAATCATTCCTTGATCTTCAACGTTTGCTCATACATATGAGTTTTTTGGGCCAGAGAGTGTAGAATTTATGGGTTAATAAAATAAATATTCGACAATCGTTTTGAATTTATCACTGATCTAGAACAAACATGAAATAATACCCCTTTCTGTCAAAATTTCACATTCTAATTAATTTTCTTTTCGTACTCCAATAGAGTCCACGAATCCAATAGAGTCAATACGCCTGGAAATAATTAATTGACTCTATCGAAGTCCTACTGTAATATCACAAAATAACATCAAAAATAAGGTAACAATGAGAACTGGCGTGATTTTCTTAATAGGGAGTGTTTCCGGTGTTCGCCAGTGGAAAAGTGGTAACCCTAAAGGCCTCTATACACTAGGAGAAATTTCTTTATAAAATGCCTTTTTAAAGAAAATTTCCTCTATCCTTGTAGGCAGAAACATCAGAATTTTTTAAAAAAGACTTGACGAAAATTGATTCTAGTGTGTAGACACCATAAGAGGAAAACACTTTTTTAGTCTTGCCCAGAGCTTTCGGTCCCCATATGGGCCTTGTTCAGTGGCTAGAAGAGAAAAAATTTGCATGACCCTACGCGAAGCAAGAAAGCAATAACAAAATGTATTTTCATCTCTGTCGGATTATTTTTCCCATGTAATTGAAGAACTAAAGTTACTAAAAATCCATTCCCGACTTCAATTCGGATAAAAATTGCCCAGGTATAAATCATCTAAAATCACTCAATTTGAGTATGATGTATAATACCATGGTAAGGAATGGGTTAACCACTTTGGAGGGCAGATTCTTCAACCAATTTGCTTATATTCGGATTTTTAGAAAGATCTTGAAATTTCCAACCCGACTGCATCGGACGTAATCTGTCGTGAGTCGGTATCGGTATTGTACCCGTAAATTATTTACCTTTTTCGGATTTACCTTTTTTATTTATTCGAAAGCTTGTTATTCGTACTAAAATATTCTAAAACCTACTTTTCTTAAGTAATTTCTTATTTCTGAATGTCTTTTTTTTATTTTTCAATCATGTTAATCGATAGTAATGCGGTATGTACTCAGAAACCTCTTTCTCGTGAGTTTGACCTTTCCGCAAAACTCGGACGATTTGCCATTAACAATTTTCTAGCATTTTTTTTTTCAAACAATTGTCCTTTATCAGAATGGAATATAAAGAAGTTTTTACAAAATAAATTGATACTCAAAGTTTATTAGTTTAATGTTATTATCGGATTTTTGACTGTAGGGCTGCCCTTTTGGTAGACATACGGAATAAGAATGTTCCGAAGAGTTGTAGAATTTAGTGAAACCTTTCCATTATTGCTAATATCGGACAATTCCGATCGTTTCCTATGTTTCCCATATGTTTCCAGCGTGCCGAAAAAAACTTTTGAGTTTATTAGCTATTTTCTGTCATTGTAGAATGAATTAGAAAATAACACAAATACAAAATAAAAGCTAATTTAATATAGATTAAGCAACCGAAAACCCCAAATTGGTAACCTGCGTAGTTTTGGAGATATCTCGTGAAATGTGTACGAAAACAGGAAAAAATTTATACTAAAACTGGTTGCATTTTTCAAAGCTAATGTCACCCCCCTGATTCCGATGATTAGGAGCTGTGTTAGAATCATTTGAAAATTAAATAAATGTAATTTAGTTTTTTGACTGTAACTCCCTCTGCGTGTTGGTCTTACGAAGTTTTCAATTTTGCTAAGATGCATATTTCAAACTGTCCCATTGCAATTGCACGTCGGCCTCTTCTGCTCACATTTCCAAGTTCCAAACAGGAAGAACTGAATAGAAATTTAGGTATATGGTAAATGAAAGTGACAACACCCTCGAGATGGATTTTGAAGGACAGAACAATTGGTTTTTGAGACGAGAATGTCACTTTTGTGGGCACGCGTTGTGTATATTTTTTTAAGGGTCTTTCCCACAAAATTTACGATTTCTCTAATTCGTCTGGAGGGTGTGTTCTGGTGAGGGAAGAACACCTGGCTGGCACTCTTCTCGTCCTCCATGCTCTATTGGCGCCGACAGCTGCCTCCACGAAACCACCAATTTCACAGCAATTGTCACGAGAGTGGTGCAAGAAGTGTGAGCACTCCAATTAGCGAGAATGAATGAATTTTTAATATAAGAATAAAAGGGACCAGTTGCCTTTGTCACTGAGCCAAAGTAAATTGTATTAAGAGAAATCCCTTTTCTGGGAGATTCCTTATCCTTTAATCTGTATTCACACTGGAGAGGGAATATGGTAGAAAGTCTCAATGGTATTGCAAATCCACCCAAAAGTCTCATACCGTAAGGATGCCTCTAATGATCGTGACGAATTGAGTCATTTAGGGACTTCTCTCATCTTGAAGGATTTTCTACCCCAGATTAATATTTTGCTCAAGACAGTGTCTCTGTCAATAGAACGTGACCTCTTCCCATTGATTGAAGATTTGCCATTTTACCCTTCTCCTTTGTACGTTATAACGTAAGGATTTTCCCGGGTATTATCTTCAAAAGAGCTACCCGGAAAGAAAAGTATAATGTTGGAATTTTCCCTGGGCTAAAGTCAAAGGCAACATTTTCCCGGGCACCCAGCAATATGATGGAGAAATCCCTGGGAGAGGAATTAATTGTTTGTGATGGAGAGCAAAAGGCACAAAGTTATGGCCAGTGATGCATAAAACCGACAAACCAACGTCAAAATTTCCTAATTTATGTGCTTACTCCCCATATCGTCCAAAAATATGCCCTACGACTGCAAGTCCCATCCTTCTAGATTCTCTGGTTCTTGTGTATAAATCACAAATTTCACCATGAGGGTGTCTCAACTTGTGACCCCACAAAAGCCTCCACACTGAGCATAAATTGCTTGGAAATGTACTATATATTTGGTGGTTTGAGAACACCAAATTCTCTCAAATGTTGCAGAAACTTAAGACATCTCCCTCTTACATTGAATTTAATGCATCATATGTAATAAAATGCAATAAATTACATTTATTTGAAAGGGAATTCGTGACAAAAAGACAGACTTGTCAGCAACAGTAATATCCATTTATGATTTTTTCCCTTGCGTAAATCTCGCGACATTATTTTCTGGGATTGGTAGATACTATCATTGGGAGGTGTATTATTGTTCTGATTAAGAGGATTCGACACTGTTGTTACTTGGCGTTTGCTACGAATGTAGACACGAAGCAAATGTAGTTACCATAGTTGCTAATCTAACCGACACGACATGTAACTAAAATTAGGCCTTAAAGCAATCACATGATAAGCGCCTTGGCCGCTAGAGGTTACTCTAGAACCCTCAGCGTTTCTCGTAACGATCTATTCCCTACGACGATCCAACATGCATTAAATCTCAATACTAATCCTCTCTACGATACCCCTCCTGAATGGAATAACTCAAAGCTAATATTAGGAACGTTCTAAGGAGAAATCGACGCCGGTCGTTGTTCAAATTTGAGGGAATCAACTGTATTTTGAAGTTTATTCGGTATGGAATGGTTCTTACCCACCCCTGTAGTGGAATTCTATAACCGTATGACAATATCACATGGCAAATTTAAAACTTTTCAAATAGTAAATTCTGAGAAACTAATCGAATATCAGATTCATAACAGTTACTACACTGAGAAAAAAAAGAGGGTGCGATTAACTTTTTTTTCCTCATAACTTTAACACTTTTTAGGTGTAAAAACATATCAACATTTTTTAATGTTAATTTTACACCTTTTGAGGGTAAAATTAACATGGAAAAAGGGTAACTTTAACCCCCAATACACCTAAAAAGGGTAATATTTACATCGATATCGGATCAATACTGCAGGGAAAAATTAACATTTCCGGAATGTTATTTTAACATTTTCGGATTTCTCTCAGTGTAAGAGCTTCATAGAGCTATTTTTAAGTGTCATTTGATGATCACTGGGCATAAATGTTATTCAGCGCCAGAATTTACTATGAAAATTTGTCATATGACATTGTCATATTGTTACAGAATTCCCTTACTGGTGTAGGACATAAGCCAGGGGCATGACGTTTCCTATGTTTCCAATATGTTTCTAGCGTGCTGAAAAAACTTTCGAGTTTATTAGCTGTTTTCTGTCTTTGTGGAATTAATTAGCAAAAAATACAAATACAAAATAAAAGCCAATTTAATATAGAATGGGCAACCGAAAACCCCAAATTGGCAACCTGCGTAGTTTCGAAGATATCTCGTGAAATGTGTATGAAAACAAGGAAAAATTTACACTAAAACTGGTCGCATTTTTCAGAGCTAATGTCACCCCCCTGATATAAGCCATTAAATGGGTCGACTTCGAATATGGCCTAGGATAGTGGTTGAGATACATTAATTTCTTTGCCTTAAAACGTCTTACAATTTCTACAATTTCTAGCTGGAATACCTTCCTGAAGTAGTGAGGAATAAGTAGACTTTCATGTTTAAATCCAATCGGAATTTTGATTAGGGTAAAATAAGATAATTTGGAACCATTTAAATAGATATATTGTATAGGGAGCATGGTACGATCTTTGGGCTGCAGACACCTAGGCTCTATTTGAGCCCTTTATGCCTACCCAACAAACCTTCCCAGCAGCGAAAGTAAAACTTACATGTAAGTGATAGTGATTTGTAAGACTCCGTGTAAGCCTTACTTTTCAACGACATGTAAGGCATACGAAAGCTTTGCAAGTGTACAGTAGACTCTCTCTCAATCGGGAATATGGGGCGAAATGTCATCCGGTTTAGCGATAGAATTGAGCGTCAAAGCCTTTGTAAATTCCACAAAAAGTGCTCAATTATAAAGAATCACGATAAAATAGGAAGAACTACAGCGAATTTGAGCAAATTAGCTTCATAATTAAACGTTAAAATTGTCAACAAAATTTGTCGCCCGATTGAAAAAGAGCCGATTGAGTGAGAGTCTGCTGTATTGCTTTTAAAATGACTAACATGTATGGTATATGAAAGCGTATACTATCATGTAAAGAATAAGTAAGTCATATTGTACGGCTTTCTTTCAATGAACATGCAAATGATACAAAGGCTTTACCATGTATTGCTTTCATAATATTAACATGTAAACTATTTGAAAGGGTACACCATCATGTAAGGCTTAAGTAAAGTAAGTTGTAAAGCTTTCTTTTAATCTACACGTAAACTATTATAAAGCTTTACCATGTTTTGCTTTCATAAAACTTAGAAATAAGGTATATGAAAGTTTATACTGTCATGTAAGGCACAAATGCAACATGGTGTAAGTTTTTCCCTTGTTCAACAATAAATCATTATGAAAGTTTTACTATGTATTTTTTGCATATTATTCATCATGTAAGTTTTATGAAGGATACGTTATCATGTAAGACATAAGGATGCCTTACGAATGGCTTACTGGAAATTTTCACTTTAAGGATATAATTCATGCGAGCTACACCGGAGTCCTGCTACAAATGTTCAGGTGAAATATTTTATTTCTATTCATCAGTGGGGTTTAGTTTTTAACTAAAACCTACTATTAAGATGAATGATTATGAATATGATTCTTATGATCATATTCTAGAGTGACTTTTCTAATGAGAGTCACTTTAAGTTTTGATACGAATGCTTTTCACGAAAAGCGTTCGTCGGTCTTAAATTTAAGGCTTACGTAGGTGACTAAAAAGTAGTTATACAATGTTAAACGTCCATAAGAGTTAGTTTAAAGTACGGCTTACAGGATGGTCCTTTTTAAGGCTCACCTACAGCATTTTTTCCCTTCTGGGATGCTTTACATGAATGCATTTCTTATGATTTACATGTATTTATTACTATAGTTTTACAGAATTTGCTTACAAATGCTTAACATGTGTATTTATGTAAGGCGTCCTTAAAAGCCATAAAAATGCATCAATAGCTTTCCTATACCTTACAAGTAAGGCTTACGTAAGTGACAAAAGTGTGGTTATACCGTGTTAAATCTCCATAAGCGATAGTGATTAGTAAGGCTTACATGCACTAACATGTAAAACTTATGCAAGGCATCTTTTCGCTGCTGGGTTACTCCAATTCTTTTAAAACCTGGCTGAACTGCAGAACATCCTGAGCTGTCGGTCTTTTGATATCATCCAGTGTCGGCACTTCTTTCATAAGGATTTAATTCTCTGGCTTGTGAATTTGGAACAATAACATAAAATGTGTTCTACTGTTTCCAGACTCTTTCCACAACCCCTGCAAGCTGAGGTAACGTCTACACCCAACTTTGCAAGATGTGAATTTAGCCAGTGTCCTGTGTAAATTCCTATAATTACCCTCAAGTTCCCCCTGTTAAGATTTAACAGGAGTTGAGATCTATTTAAATCTTATCCATCTATTACGAATTTCGCGAAACTACAGCCTTTTACAAAGGAACCATTTACAATTTGGGACATTTGAGATTTTCTCACTGTCTTAAAGATTCCAAAGGAAGAAAAACTGTTCCTTTTCTTCTTAATCGTCGTTTTCCTTTATTTCGTGGTCTTTGTTTTCTCTTTGCTCATCTGAAACAGTGAGAAAATCCCAAATGTCCCAAATTGTAAATTGTTCCAAATTACCTCATTATACCCTATATCAAATCCTCTCTCAAAGACGTTTAAAATGGTCTTTAGACTAGAGGTTTAGCCCAGTTCCCGAAGGTCTCACAGTTCTAAATGGTAACCAATTTTATTGTTGTTTTTAAAATATCTTGACTGACAAGATATAATAACAGTTATGCTATATGGCTAAGCCGGACATAAATAAACTCAGGCTGATCCTCGAGAATATTTAGCTTGTAAAATACGGTGGTAAAGGATTAAAGGAAATTGATGTAAAGGACTTCTAATCGATGGTCCTAAGCCCTAAGTGTATGACAGTTTAAGATAAATCTTCACTGCTAAATTTTGCAGGCTAAATATTCTCGAGGATCAGCCTGGGTCTATTTGGGCCCATAGGACTGCAGCCCGTACACTGAGAAAAAAACGGGTGTGCGATTAACTTTTTTTCTTCATAACTTTAACACTTTTTAGGTGTAAAAATATATCAACATTTTTTAATGTTAATTTTACACCTTTTTAAGGGTAGAAATAATATGAAAAAGGATAACTCTAACCCCTAATACACCGAAAAAGCATAATATTTACACCGATTTCGGATCAATACTGCAGGGTAAAATTAACATTTCCGGAATGTCATTTTAACTTTTTCGAATTTCTCTCATCAGTGTAAGATCGAATAAAATTAAGTTTTTTTTTTCAAATATCGAGCAAACTGTAGAGTCTCAAGCCTCTATCCGTCCATTCTACTCAGTTGCTGAGATGGGTTTGGTAAGGAAAAGTGGATCTTCTTTGTGTGTCATTCAATTTTTCGAGTATATTTCAGAGATGAGAGAGTCTCTGAAAAATTGTTTCCGCCAAATCCAGAGAACTCCCACATGACAAAAGATTCCAGTAAACTTCAAAGGGACTTTCCCTCTTGCTCCTTATCACTGAATTCTTTAACAAGGCACAATTTTCCCGGGAATTGTAAGGAGGGCGGAGGGGATGAAGGGGGCTGGTGAAAATTTCTGGAAATATATTGCTGAGAAATTTAATGTATGTTTAAAGCTTATGAGGGGTTGTTTGAAATGCATTGAGATACTTCTAAGTACGGGTAAAAGCAAAACAATGCATTTAAATGCCACTAGCACAAGCCTCATTATATTGTTCACACCCAGACACCCAACCCCCCTCAGGCCTCTTGTAGTGTTACTTTCAAGGGGGATTGTCATGAAAATTGTGCGGGAAAATTACACCCCGTGTTCATCCCTATCAAGACAATACCGCCACTTTTCTATGGGCACAATCTCTAAACAGACTTTCAATGTTCTACTTCGAAGTCTGGGATTATGGGGGTTCTCTCTCACTGCCATTTGGAATCCCTTTTGGGGATTTGAATTGTGACCAGCAACGGTTCATTCATTATGCTAATTAAACGATACACTTTCCTTGGGATTTTCCCAGTCTCAAATATAAAGTCCATACCATACGCGCTACAACTCCATTAAATCCCAATGCTTTACCCATTTTACCCATAGAACCATATTCATTCTAAAAATCAGTGATGCGTTAAAAAACTGACGTTTCAATGCATCTCTCCCATCTCTCAATCAGACATCACATATGCCATCCTAGCACTTGAATAGTATAATCCCAGGTATGAAGTGAATATTTTCCGTTTTAGCATTTTCTCACACCATTTTCCATTTTCCTATTTTGCGTCTTTTGTTGTGTTCTTCTAGTGAAAATGCACACGAAAAGATGCATTCATGGACCGCAGTGAATTCACGAGTGAAAAATGTGACAGGAAAAAGGATGAAAAAGCTTGCATTTTGCTATATACTCAACTGCCAAAATGAGTGCAATATGCTCGTTGAGAATGGCAGGCATCTGAATTATTCGATGAAGGTGCTTTTCTGTTGCAGAAATTTCAATTTTCTCAAAAAAAAAAAAGAAAAAAGAAAATCACCTACTTGATAGAGGTTCAAGTCAAATATATTTCTTAGCTAGTGATTTTGGAATTTTTCTGAGAAATATGCCAAAAATATTTTATTGCGCAAATTGTCGAACGTACAGTCATATACAGAGATGTTGTAATACTATTTCCAAATGGTTTCCGTAAATATATTTCAGGAGAAAAATTACTGCTATTTCCCTAACAAATTGCACTGAAGAAATCCATTGATAAGATTGTTCTAGTTCATGCGAATTGTGATTCTTTTACTGGAAATTAAAATTTATAAGCCAACTTGAAAGATATGTCAGTTACATATTTTTTAAGGTACGATTTATTATCTCTTCTCAGTTGATTCTTTCCATTTCTCATTGTCACAATGTGAGTAACCCTTTAAGGACGAGTGGGACACCGGTGTCCCAAAAACAAAAACTATTTTTTCTGATTATCTTGAGAGCATGATAACTTTTATAGTCAGAAAAATTGTTTTGGTATTTGGGACATCGGTGTCCCAAAAACAAAAACCATTTTTCCTGATTTTCTTGAAGGCATGATAACTTTCTATAGTCAAAAAAAAAATGGTTAGGGGAGACTGGGGCAAAATTTGTCAAAACGAAAATTTCAATATTGACTATTTTCTAAAATAAAAGAGACTGAGGCTTAAAATTTATATTATAGATAGCCTACATGAACCTTCTTAAACTTACAAAGTTTCAAGGGATTCGAGGAAGGTTTATGTAAAATAAAAAATAATGAAATTTTGAGCCCTATTTTTGGAATATTTGGCTTACAGAAAATATCAAATTTGATTAGCTCAATTTAAGCACATTTCTCGTTAAGATAGAGAAAAATTATCTTCTACAAAGTTGTAGAGGACTAAATTTCCTATAAAAATATGTCTATTTGATATTTTTAACGTTTGCGAAACTAAAACGTCACAAATTATCCAAAGACTGACAAAATTTGCCCCAGCAATTTTGAGAATCTCCACAAAATCGACTTTTAGAAAATAATTCGAAAATCACATTTCTTTCGAGATAGAGGAAAATAGTGTTCTGCAATGTTGTAGAGCAGTAAATTTCCTATAAGAATATGCTCATTATAAAACGTTTAAGTTTTCTCAGAGCTCGTGAAAGAATTAAATATGCGTTTTGACAAGTGTTTTGCCCCAGTCTCCCCTACTGCTTTTGGGACACCGGTGTCCCACTTGTCCTTAAAGGCTTAAAGGGGTAAAATTATAGAAACATTGCCATACTGGTCGTATTTTACGTGCAATTATTTCGAGCACTCATAGCGAAAGTTTCTGCATGGAAAAGGCTTTCGAAGATCAGTTTCGAAAGTAAATGAGTCGAGTTGAAGTACTTCTTGTTCGAATTTCGACTCGAGTGTCACCTAAACATGTGTCAATCTTTACTTTGTGATGGCGAAATAAAAGCAATGAGGCCTTAAATATTCCTGTCCCAATATTAAGTCTAAGTAATTCGGAATAAATTCGTTTCACAACTTTCTCCGTAATTTATAAATTTTTCTAACCGAATTTTTAATATGTGAATTCGGAATTCTTTTTGAATATCAACGCCATTTTGCTTTTTTTTTGTAGAATTTAAGTAGATGAAAACCACTTCCTCCAAAATCGAATGTTAAAATATTGTTTTCGAAGCCTAATCAGTTGATTTTCGAATTTAGAAACGGTTTTGAAATGTCGCATGCGTAAGTTTGCTATACTCTAAAAAATAACATTAAAGAAAAATTGCGTTCACTGTTTCCAAAATAGCACAGAAGTTCCGAAAACTTGTTTACACTTGATTAAATAAAATATTGTTCAGTATAATAAATTTTATAAAACCGAACACCAGGGAGTTCCGCTTTCAAAGAAATTCCCGGGACCGAAAAGAGCCTGCAAATTCACTCCAGTGACACAGAAAAATTGCATACTCACAGGAAAGGTCTTTGGAATCAGTCACTGAAACGCCGTGATGTATGCAAAACATTTTCAACGCGAATTTTTCAGGTATTTTGCCTATTTCAGCGCCAAAGGTTCATATGAACTGTATTTTAAATTTGCCTCGTGAAAAATATTTGCATACATTTAAGAGAATTTCAAAAATTATTTTATAAATGAGCTCCCAATCGTAAGCAATTCATATCAAATTCTTTCAATCCGTTTTCACTTAAGCCGGAACTCCTTGTAAAAATATTCAGGAGCCTTATTAACGGTTGCCATATTTCAATATTATTTCGGATATTTTCGACATAACGATTTGAAATGCAAATAACTTCACGTCATACACTAATTCGTAGTGCATTTATTCATACAAAATGTACTAACAAACGCACGACTTTTTTCAGAAGGGACGGTGTATAAGATTAATATTGCAAAAATTTAAATAGAAAAATACGTGTGATTAAAAGTGTGCATCGTAGTGGAGTAGTATTATCAGTAAAAATATTACTCCATTATTGTTTACTTTCTGAACTATTTAAAAAGGATTCGAGCAACTTTCCATAGGTGCCAACTGTGTTTCGACCAATTTTCGAGTAGTTCCCATGGCTGCCAACTTTGTACGCCAGTGATCGCAGTTGGCAAGTGCGAGTGGGAGGCAAGATTAAACACTTGCTATCTATTTTGACATTTTCGAAGTTCAGAAAGTATTAATAATTTTGACAGCAAGGTGAGCTGTCATTTACCTAGCGTCAGTGAAATCTTTTTCTTAATTTTCTTAAAGTTCTAAGTAATTTTGTGAAATATTATGAATAAAAATTGGTTTCTCAATCAGCGGGGTTCATATTTCTAATGAATTGATTCCAGGTGTGGAATGATAACTTTTCGATACCATCAAATCGATAGTATAGATAAATCGGTATCTCCTAAATTAACTGAATGTTGACTTCTTACGCATTGTTGGGCCATTTATGAGACATTATCAAAAGAATTTGATTGTTGATAAATATCTGTATTAGCTGCTAAACGAGCAGCTATCGTTTACATTTTTCAGAATCAACAGTCGATACTATCGAAAATAAGTTATCATGTCACCCCAGATTTTCCGACCCCTGGAGTCAAATTCTTTTGATAATGTCTCATAAATGGCCTAACAATGCGTAAGAATTTGAAATTCACTTAATCTAACGGCGTTATCACACTTGCACATTAAAATTTTAATGTGATTCACATTAGTTGTCGCTTGTGAGCGTCCAAATATGTTATTTGTGTCTTTGAGTCACTTTATATTTGGGATTTTTCTATTTATTGATAAAGAAGTGGGCTTGGCTTGCAAAAAGAAGTTAAAATTTACCTAAAGCATAAATATTTTTCACATTAAAAAATTAAAGAGAAAATCTCATTAATTTTTCGCATTAATGCTATAAATCAATTTATATTAAGTTTTGCGGGCCAAGTCTGCCTTTTTATCAACAAATAGATCAAATTTTGAATATAAAATGATTCAAACACACAAATTACACATTTGGACTCTCACTAGCGACAAATAATGTGAATCATATTAATATTTTAATGTGCAAGTGTGATAACACAGTAACAGATATAGATTTTTCGATATTATCGATTCGATAGTATCGGAAAGTTATCATTCGACCATAAAGAAGCATTCCGTAGTATACTATGGTCCTTCGAGTCGGATGTTTATCAAAATTCTTTGAAGACCTTTTACCGAAATTTCTGTAAATATGAGTTCTTTAGAGATGATCCACTGAACTACATTATCTCAGAATCTGTGATTATAAAAGAATCTCAGTTTAAAAGAAAAACACCTGAAGCAATGAGAGCGTCTATTAAGGAAATGACACAATTTAAATAATGCAGACTTGTGGTGTAGGGGGCAGATCCATGAAAGTGATAAATTTATTTGACCAAAGTACTGTGGCATTCCGTGTCTGTCGATTCGTCCAGAGCCAACCTCATGGGCCTCAGGGGTGAACAATAGTAGTGTGATGGGTGTGGGTGGAAAATGCTGCTTCCAACTCAACGGATTCCCCGAGGCTGTGGCTGTATTTAGCGTGTCTTAGCCACAACCACGTGCAATAATTCACTGGTTGGGTGTACAATTAGAAAATAAACCCAACCGAACCCCTGAAGAGGTGGTTTAGTCCTAAGGGTTGGGGAATGCTGGAACAGTTGGGGTTCCTGCATTCTGCCCATATCTGTGCGGTTAGACAAAACACGTACACGTTCTTTATTGCATGCCTTGGAAAGTGCAACAAAGAACTTCCTCAGCAAAGCTATTGTGCACAAGAGAGGAAGATACTTGTGCGACAATTTCCACTGAAGACAAGACACGTAATTTTCAACTAAATTAACTCGTAAGACAATTGAAGATACTACTATGGCTAGAAAAACGATCTAAGGAAAAAAAAGTCATTCGTGCAGCATTTATGGTCATTAAGTAAAACATTTATGTAACAACTTCATTTAGAAATGTAAGATAGGGGAGGGGAGGGTAATTCAGATGGCTGAAGTTTTCTTTAAATGGAAAATAATAATTTGCTAAACATTTTTACTTAGTTTGCAGACAAGATGTGCTGATTTCTCTTGAGTATTGGATATTTGAGATTATGCAAAACTTTCTTCGTACATTCTTGGAACTGTATTATAAGTTCATAACCCAACCGACCTACGTCATTGGTTTATTTTCTGATCTTACTTTGTTTCGTTTATATAAATCGCTGTTTGATGCGAAAAATTTTTCAAATTTGCAATTCTATGGGAAATATTATGTAAAATTACAAAAAAAAGTTAATAATCAAACAAAAGTTTAAAATCTGATATATGGTAAGGGGGTAAGCGGTTTTAAAACTGAGATCTTTATTAATATTTATATACAGGCTTTGTGTAAAGCCTTAACGGTAAGATGTGAATAGTAGGCTTTAATTAGGGATTATTTATTAATCGTGTCGAGGCATAAAATGTACACATGTTTTGCCAAATAACCGACAACGTCAAGGGCAAGCGGACTTACTTAGATGGCTACATCGTCCCTTTCAGGAACCGGGCCTCTCGCACTAACTAGGATTGGAGCCTAGTGATTTTGTCAGCTCGCTCTATAAACGTAGCACAAGTCGTTAGGGTTATTAGTCCCTCGTCCAACCCTCTCTAGAAGGACCAGATCCCTTACTCGTTAGGCTCAAGTTCGTGACTTCCCACTGGGATGGGTTACCCAATCTTCTATCACTAACCTGAGTGTGTACCCCAGTGTACCGGGGCCTACCAGGTACCTCTTCCGCTTGGAAGTGAACATAGGACTCGAAAGGAAAAGGCTATGTGTCGCGTTACCTCTCCATTTAGACCCCCAGTAGCAAGCGGACTTGCCTAGTACAAGTCCCTTACTCCGCATGAAACAAGGGACAACGGACAAATACACAAGTATGGGGTAGTAAATTTTGGAATTAAATCGGTGCTCCTGGACCGTCCCTGGGGACTGACTGATCCTTCCATTACAAGGCTAAAATTAATTAGGAATTCCAGCTAAAGCAATTGCTCTAAAGCAGTGCTGCGTTTTGTTTAACCAATTTTATAGTTTTTAAAATATGGGGATTATAAGTCTTTATGAAAAAAATATTCATTATGAAGCTTGGGATTCTACGAAGTATGGGCACATTCCCTTACAAATATTCTGGATTTTTTTGTCTTTGAGGAAAAGCCGTTTGAAACCGAACAAACGTCAAATGAAAATTGTACGTCAATGGTCAAAACGCTACCAGGACAAACTCATTTTGGTGTTTATTCGGTTTCAAACGGTTTTTGCTCGTCCCTGATACAAACTAAAAGGATGTCCAAATCTAGGTAATTTGCAGAAGGTCGATTTAATCCAGAGCTAAGATATTTTCAAATTCAAAGAAAGAGCAGTTATATAATCTACTTTTTTCTACAACTTGTGACACGGCTAGAGGCCAAACGTTAAGAGATATCTACTTCCAGCTTTCGACGACTCCACCCTCCCCATGAGTCAACATTGTCTAGGATAGTCTTCCCCCACCCCCTGCTTCCCCTAAAAAGCAATGATTTTTTGGTTTATTTCGAAAATGACTCCTATGATTTCTTTCATTTTCGAATATCATTTAGAGGAAATTAAGGTGAAAACTTCGTCCTTGGACACCTATGTTCGAAAACCATTTCTATATCGAATTTTCGAAGATCAAAGTTTAACCACTTTGGAGGGCCTATTCTTCAACCGATTTGGTTGAATTTAGATTTTTTTTTTAAAAGATCTTGGAGTTTCCAACCAGACTGCATCGGACTCAATGAGCCTAAACACAAGTAGATTTTGATTCTCCAATAGTGTCTTGGATAAAAGATAAATGGAACTTTATTTGCACAAAAAGTCGTTGATGACCGAAGAATTCAAATTCAATTTCGAATTTTCATACTAAATTTTCGAATAAGGTGGGGAAAATTTATCAAATATCACACTAAAAAGCTCGCAAAAGAGTTACTCAGTGATTATGGAGTGATTAAATACTGAGGCAAGAAAAGTAAACGTCGTTGTTCTGTTTTTTTCCTCACAACAATGTGAAGACCGTCACATTTTGACACTTGAGCACTTCGAAATTCGACCAGGATGTAACTTCCGCCACTTTGCGGAATTATCAAGAAGTGAGAAAGTCTCTTTTTGGATTTTCAAATAGATTTTCGAATTTTTCAAGATCTACTTCTGTACGGGAAGAATCGGTCTTGAGTCAGCATAGTACCCGTGATTGATGTTTCTCTCTCAAAATTTTATCAAGAAATGTAAAATTGACTCATTGGATATGCTACGGTCCGGAAAAAGGTCTGTAAGGGAATTCTGTAACGTATGACAATGTCATATGACAAATTTAGATTTTTTTATGTGATAAAATCGGAAAAATTATTCGAAAATGTGACTCATATCAATCATTTAGAGGTGCTTAGAGCTACTGGTCAGTTCACCGGCCTTTGATGTTATCTTGCATCGGAATTAAACCACGGAGATTTGTCACATGACATTGTCATATCGTTACAGAATTCCCCTACTGGTCATACGGGAAGTTCCATTAAAATGAAAAGAAATAAAAAGTTATCTGCTTAAGAACTAATTTTATTTTCATCAGTACTTCACTTCTTAAAAATATCTTCTCTCCTTCTCAATCTTCTGAATGTGAGGAGTCTGCTGATGGATTGATGCACATATCTGTCATAAGTCTCGAGAGATATGGCATAAGTTTCCATTGGTTGTGTCTCTAGTTTTTTTCACTTTGACTGACTCCAGGCATAAGACTTTTCATTATAAACGTTCAAAGCACATTAACACCTCCCAAAAGATTCAACACAGCTGGGGTTGCCGGATATTTATTTTGGCTGAGAGAGTGAGATGTTTTTATCTGAAATCCACGAGCAATTTCCATAAAAAACCATTCTTATTTTTCTTCCTCATCGTTAATGGATCTTAAATTCATTCCTGATGTTCGAGGGCTTTTCCCTCTTTTGCAGGGGGCGAAGGCAGGGTAGGAAGAAAAGTGTCGTTTCAGGACAATGAAAGAAGCTCTATATGTCTTGCACAATATTCCCTTCATTTAGCCCAGGATAAGCGATGCTTTCACCAACAAATGATTTTCATATCAGAGGCCAAATTGAGGAGCAGCATAAAAAAAGAGAGAGATGTTGGAACAGATGCCCAAAATCATTGCTCAATCGACATAGATTTCATGGGAGTCATGTTGAAATGTAATCAATGTTGAAGGCAATAAAACTAGCGTGATATTCATGATTGATTCAACTATCAGATAAAATTAGTCAATAATAGACTGCGAGATCATTATTTATTTATTTTTTGCCTATGGTTTTTCACAATCGTTTTTGCCTCTCTGGGATTTTTCTGTTTTGGGGCTTTTCCTCTTCAAGCTTCAAATCAATGAGGGTTGAATGAACAAAAGAAACTCGATCATCATTAATTTTGTGTGTTTGCTGCGGAGAATTTCATGGATATTTTTGCTTAGGATTACACATTTTTGCTCCATGCTTTTTCGCTTATCAAAATGAAAAGAAAACAGTCATTTATTTTACGTGGTAGTCTCCCCTGAAGCATTCAGATGCCACATGGTGAGTTAGAGGGAGAGACATTTATATATTATTTAATGGTATTTCCATGAGGGATGAAGTGTTTGGCACAAGAAGATAGGGAAATTAATGATTTCGCCTTATAATACAAACGACAAAACACTCTTCATTGACAACATTGTATGTTGAATGGGGAAAACCCATCGACACACCGCTGTACAGACTGATCTGTTCCTAATGCGTCCGAAAGATTATAATCCCCAAAACCAAGAAAAAATGAATTAGGAAAATTAGCATTTTCCATAGAAATTCTCCCAAGTAAGTGGTGCAAAAATCTATGGGAGTTGGTCTTATATGGCGACCACAGTTGGGACTAGGCGCGTTTTATAAGTAATGGTGTAGGATGAAAAACTACCGAAACCCAGGACAATATTCGTCGGGAGTCCTTGTAAAAAATCATTTATCCTTTCGAAAATATACTATTTTGACATCGAATTACTCAATATCAGCTAAAGAGATCTTCATGAAATTCGATATAGAGTAAATGTGCGACTTAACCCATTCCTTACCATGGTATTATACATCATACGTAAATTGAGTGATTTTAAATGATTTATTTCTGGGCAATTTTTATCCGAATTGCTGTCGGGAATGGATTTTTAGTAGCTTTAGTTCTTCAATTACTTGGGAAAAAATGGTCCAACAGAGATGAAAATACATTTTGTTATTGTTTTCTTGCTTCGCGAAAGATCATGCAAAATTTTTGCTCAAAATGGCGGACGGAAAATACGACATCCCGTCGAATTTGTTAAAATTGGCCTTCATCCTCTTTCCTGATTTGAATTTTAGTTGCCAATTTGTTTTATTGGATAGTTACTCTATTTAAGTCAGTAGCGTTTGTAATCAATTAAGGAACAGAATTTAAATTCAGCGACCGTTAAGACGTGTGTTTGTCAGGGGCTCCCTGCGCCCCCATAATAAATAAGTTTTTTTCTTTTTTAAAAAAAATCATCTATTAATCTGTGGGAAACTAATCCCAAAATATGAACATTCTATCTCAAGTATTTTTGGTACATTGACTGTATGGGTTAAGCTATTTAACTATGGATACTACTCCCTCCCCCGCCCCTCCTACGAGTAGGCTCCCATACACTGAGAGAAATCCGAAAAGCTAATATAACATTCCGTAAATGTCAATTTTACCCTGCATTATTGATCCGAAATCGGTGTAAATATTAAGCTTTTTAGGTGTATTATGTGTTAAAGTTGCCCTTTTACATGTTAATTTTACACATAAAAGGGTGTAAAATTAACAGTAAAAAATGTTTAAATATTTTTACACCTAAAAACTGTTAAAGTTACGAGGAAAAAAAAGTTAATCGCACGCCCTTTTTTTCTCAATGTACAAAATGTGGACTTTTTTCATTTTAACTTTCTTCTGAGAAGAAGTAGAAAGCTGTAACTTGGTATGGGATCAAGGTTTATGAAAGATTCCTTAACCATGTATATAGACTCCTCCCCCCTCCACTCCTGCTTGTAGCCCTCATACAAAATAATGACTTTTTCCACTATAACTCCTCTGTGAAAAAAGTAGAAATCAGAAATGTGGCATAGGATCAAGGGCAATGGAAGGCTCTGTAATCGTGTATAAGGGAAGAGTACCCCAGATCGGAATGTTAAGAGACATGTTCGATATTCAGTTGAAAATATACGCCTTAAAATATTACTTGGTAATTTTGTGTATGCTGATCGGTATATTAGTGACCCATTTAACTATATCTGTGCATTTGAATTTTAAATTTTTACAATAAATTAATAAAAAATAGATGTAATTGCAACTATGTACCTTGTACTTCGGATCGTCATGAATTTAATCAGGTGTTTCACAGAAAATTGGTTTTATAAATGAAATCTGGATTAATGATTAATGGATAGAAAGCTGAAACTCGGCACGGAAACAAGGTTTGTGGAAGGCTATTCAGTCAGATAAAATCTGATTACGATTTCAAAAGAAAATAAATAAATTACAGTTAGAAAAATTAGTCAAAATATGTAATGATTCTACTGAAATCGATGATACAATGAGACCACATCTCTCTATAACACATTACAAGTATCAGACATACATATTTTAAGATCATTAAAATCGGTTGAATAGTTTCGAAAATTAACACATTTTTTGTTAATTGCAAACTTTGATAATCTGGAGCGCCCCTTGCGGTCAACTTGTGAACTTATCTATTCAGTCATTTTCGATTGACTATTCATTGTTTAAATTCAATGTTTAAATTGTTTAAATTTAAATTGTTTAAATATCTGAGATATAAGGTATGAAGCTTTGGCTTTGAGTCCTTATGTTTCAATATCCTTCTACGCATTTTATGCATTGTAAAGTCATGTGCCTTTATGTCCATTTCGAGAATATGCAGTTATTTAATACATTTTATGTTGCAATTTATTCTTTCCCTTAAAAAAAACTCAGTCTGTGTCAGTCAGTCTAATGGTGAACATTGCGGAGCAAGTTGTGATCCAAGTCCAAATGCAGTGCAACAACTTCCATCTGTACGTGATTTTCCCTGCCATATTCGATACCTGATGAAGAGGACATCCATCCTCGAAACGTCGTAGAGAATAAAATTGTGAAAATCAAGAAAGGTTCAGTGTCTCCGTCTATTTCCTGCTTAAAAAACAGTATAAATGCGCAAATTTCAAATAAGAGATTATTTTTCTTCTACGAAAATAGTTTTATTGCTCTAAAACTTTTCCCCCATATGGTTTAGTTTAAAACTTTGGTCCTGAAACAAAAGTTGTTACCTATTGTTACCTAGTCTATGACCTATTCAATGATATAGGTCTCATTGATGGTCGCACCATAGACCACTTTTGCGCATTGTCCTTATACGTTGTAGGACTCATGGTTAGAACTGTTTTGTTAACCATTGTGTTTTTCCTGTATCTTTGTGAGCTTTGAGGTATTCTCTGCCTCAATGTCAATTTAGAGTTTATGCTCTTTATCCTAGGCCTTTCTTTGACCTTTGTGAAAACCATTACAAAAAGCTCTATGAAGCTCTCAATTATTGATATGAGACACATTTTCAAATAATTTTGCCGAATTTACCATATAAAACATTTTAAATTTGTCATATGACATTGTCATGCGTTACAGAATTCCCCTGCAGAAGCTAGTATTGTTCATGAGTTTTTCTGCATAAAGTGATAACATTGGGAGAAAATTCACCTACTTAAGCACCTGGAACGACCAATAATGTGTCAAAAATCTTGAGGAAAAGAAATTCTTTTCCATGCTCTCCTTTCCTTTTTTCTCCAGTGCCATTTTCCATGGTGGAAGGGTGTGGAAAAACAAGAAAATGATGGATTAATGTAACTGTCATGTAACTCAAGTTTAAGTGTATGAAGGAGAAAGGTTCAAGAAGAAAAAGACAGAGAAAAAAATGAAGAGAAATGAAGTTTTTCTCCATTTCTGCTTCAGTGTTTGTCTGAAAAATCTTTCCTAGATTTCCCAAACCCTCAACAGCTTTTGCCAAAGATTTTCCTCTGTCTCTCTGTGTACTCAATACCCTATATAGCAAGAGGGGGGAGGGGGTAGGAATAAAAATCACCTTCTTACAGCAATTGTTCAACACACCCCTTTCAAATACTCAGCAAACATTACACAGGTCTTTTTTTTTAACCAACATGAGATTCTGTGATGGGTTGGCTGGTATAAAATACCAATTTTTCCCTCTTTCTCGCCCAATATATCAAACCACCCTCTATGTGGGACTTGTTAAATGCATCGATATTTTATTTTCAACTTCCCTGTTCGACTTTTTTCACATGCGAGAAATATATCTCCCCATTGAGATGCTCAATCCAACCACAAACACCACTCAATGGGGAAGCTTTTTTGCATGAAAAGCTTCGCGGGGAAATTATAGATTAAACTTTTTTTTGTGAGTAATATCTGGGACTTAGAAGAGACTGAAAAATGGCAATCTTTAAGGTTTGTTTGAAAGCTTTAAGACAAAGAGTACACCGTTGAGTAGAATTGACACTATTCGTAGAGTGGAAGATTTTACACCTTTTGGTAAACGTTCCTTGGGTCGTCTTATGAATGGGGGGCCCTCGAAGGTCCCAAGTCTCTATCTCTACCCGTTTGGCCTCTAAGCGTGGTAACAATTGGACGGACAGACGGACAAACCCGACAGGAGTCAAGAGAGAGGCTAGGTATCCAGGACATACCGACGCAATCAGCCGATTAAGAAAGATGAGGGCACGCATTTAAAATATAAATGGGATATCACATCCTATAAAAACACATCTATGGGAGAAGAGCTCTGCCTGATTAATTAAAGAAAGGAAGTAACAGTTCTCGGGCTAGAAGCAAGCGAGTATCATCAGGTGTGATGTCGCGGAATCGTCTAAGTAAGAATATAGAGTATTTCATTTCGTCAATGACAGCTAAACAACACGCCTGGAAATACTATTTTCTTAGTTCCGATGTATGCCACTATGTGTGCACAACAGTATCCTTCATGTAGGGGAAAGTACCCTCCCTTCGAACGTTCATGCCTTCGAATAATGTGAATTTTCTTTTGTTTTTCCTAATAGGCTTACACATTATTATTAAGTATTAGTTAGCTTATCATAAATTATTGAAAATTATACCCAAGAAGCAATTTTTTCTTAATATAGTCTTGTAGAATTCTTGAAGTAAGGCACTATAGAACCAAAAATCTTTTTATTTGCTTATAACGCTCTTGGTTCCATCACTGATATTACTATAAGTCAAGTGGCGAACTCTTAAGGATCTTAAGAGCTTCTATAGGAATTTCAACAGAAAATTCTCACTTTAAGTCTTTTAAAAGTGCACTAAAAGACTTGTTTAATACTTGGTTCTATAAGGCAGCTATTTTGCTTCTTGGGTAAGATAATTATGTGTAAGTCTATTAGCAAAATAATAGAAAATTCACATTATTCGAAGACATGAACGTTCGAAGGGAGGGTACTTTTCCCTACGTACATTTTTTAAAGGGTATGAATGACATGAGTTAATTAGAGATTAATTCAGTCTTAACTAGTCAGACGGGGTATTCTTCCAAGCTTCTTCATGTGTTACTTTTGAGAATTTAAATTTTGAATATTTTATAAAATGCTAGGAGAAGATTTTGAAGCTTCGCACACACTCTAGCTTCGAACATTTATCCTCATTTTTATTATTTCATCTTTAGGAAAATTCTGTGTCAGTGTAACAAAGTAATATGACAAATTAAAGGAGGAAATTCGAAAGAGATAATCAAAAATCCATATCATACCGTTTACTAAGAGCTTCATAGAGTTGCTTGCATGGATATTCGATGATCAATGTGATTTAATATCCTTTTCTCGAATTTACCATGAAACTTTATCATATGACATTGTCATACTGTTACAGAATTCTTCTCTTGACCTATTTCTTCAGGAAATGTGTGACTTAAGACTGGTTATTGAAGTATATTACCATAGATAATGTAAGACTAATTAAAGGAGTATGAGAAAGATGCAAGTGTTCGAAGGTAGAATATGTGCAAAGTGTGTCTACACATTGTGAACCATTTTCGTCAAAAATTGCTTTTTGAAGAATCTCGTCTGCACCATTTGGAAACGTCAAAATTCTGTCAAAAATGCATTTTTTGACGAAAATTGCTCCCAATGTGTAGAGGCTTTTACAGGATTTTATGCGAGAGTTGTAGAGGAGACAGGAATTGCTAGAGATATGAGCACTCTCATCCAGTCCGTCAGTCAGTCCTTATCAAGTGCTTGAATATAAATTGTCCGAGTTTAGTATGTAAATGGTTTGAGAGAGTGTTGTGAACTTTTTGTAGACCTAAATCCAAAACATCGAGAAGAAAAACCTTTAGGTCATTGAAAGTCATTGGTATATATTGAAAATTATCTTAAAATGAAGTAGTTTAAAACGATATCTCATTAAATTCGAGTTATAATTTGATCAACTAGAATATTTCCGTGGTTATTTACAATTTTAATTTACATTTTTTTTTCGATTTTTAAGATCGTAGATGAAACGACCTTTTTAACCTTGAAAAACTTTAATAAGAATGATTCAAGGACACTGTTTGCATCAGGGCAAATTAAATAGGGTTGTTACATTACTCTTACGAAAATTGATTTATAATCTGAAAAAAAAATGTGGCCTCTAATAGCTCAGTTGGTAGAGCACTCGTCTAGTCAACGAAAGGTCTCCAGTTCGATTCTGGGTGGAGGCAGGACTTTTTTTCCATTTCCACTTAGAAAAAAAACTGAATGATTTAAATGTCACTTGCTCTTGTGAATTAAATACAATTAATTCATTCATTCATTTTCAACCGCTTATCCCTATTGGGGTCGCGGGCCCATGACATCCAAATTAGCAGCCCACGCAAGATCCTGAATTTTATTCAGTCACCTTGTCCTAGGTCTGCCCTGAGGATTAATACAATTAATATTGAACAAAAAGTTCGTAAAAATTCTCACAAAAAAACAATTTGTCAGATTAACAAGAAAAGTTTGTCAAAAGCATGTTCTTCCACACAGAAAAAAAATATTTCGTAAAATTGTTGGTAAATGTTTGTGAATTTCTATTGGGGACTTGCAATATGCTCGTAAATCGTATAATCTCAAACGATTTTGTAAAAGTTCGTAATTTTTCACAAATATTATTCGTAAGATTTGTTCGTATATTTTTGCCTAGCAAAAATTTACGAACAAATAACAAAACTTTTAGAAACATTTGTCCTTGTGTTTATAAACATTTACGAACAAATCGCTCCTTAGAAATTACAAGGGATCAACTCACTTTTTTCGATTTTGAGGTTCTAATGCACTGAGAAAGACAACTTAATAAATTTTCAGATGATATAAGTCATTAAATTTCGTTATTAGAAAAGTTTTTCAAAATTTTAATCTTTTTGATTGCCTGCATAATTTTTTTTTAAGTAAAAGGACACAAAATATGTTCAGCATTCAAATTTTTGTGAAACAGGGGACTAACGCAAGCAAGTTGATCCCTTGTCATTCTAATTTCAGCAAATTTGGCACATAATTTGGCAAATAATATGGCAAATTTGGAACTTTGAGCAAAACCTAAAATAATATTTTTATCCATTAAATAATTGAGTGTAATTGACTCATTTCAATCTTGTGCCAGCTGGGTTCTTCACTAAAAATTCTCAAGCAGTGATATTTTCGCTAACGACAACTGGTTGATTGAAAATATTTATTGTTTTTTCCTTGTAAAAAAGTATTTTAAATTCAAAGGTTTAATTAAAAGTGAATTAGCGAAAAGGCGACCCAGTTAGTGCATGATGACTTATTTCAGTATTATCGTTATTTTATAAATTTTCTTTAATATTTTTGATAATTCTTTTTATGATGAGGTACGGTCCAATGTGGTATAACAAGTGGTGAACGGAAAAGACCTGTCTTGTCTCTTGCAATTTTTATTTTAAACGACGTTTCGGGAATCTATGTCCCCTTCATCAGGTATAAAATAATGGGGAAGAAACACGTAAGGTTTAAGTTCGTGCACTGCTTACACTGGGATCTATGGACAAAACAGGGACGGGAGCTCATCTCCATGCAATAGATAGACACAGATCTATCTGTTCTGTGTCTATCTATTGCATGGAGATGAGCTCCCGTCCCTGTTTTGTCCATAGATCCCAGTGTAAGCAGTGCACGAACTTAAACCTTACGTGTTTCTTCCCCATTATTTTATACCTGATGAAGGGGACATAGATTCCCGAAACGTCGTTTAAAATAAAAATTGCAAGAGACAAGACAGGTCTTTTCCGTTCACCAATTCTTTTTATATTATGTTTCTCAATGAAACAGTGAATAATTCTATGGATTTAGATAAAGTAAAAAAGAATTTCATCAGTCCAAAATCAAGCGTTTAAGTAGCACTCTTCGGAAAACGATCCAGTTACCCCACCTTGCTATAAAATATGAGAATAAAGTTTTGTCAAATTGATAAACAACATCCATTTGACAAAATCTTAACAAAATAAATTTGTTCGCTTTACAAAATTGTTTCGAGAAGGTAGGGGCAGGGGCCTATCAAGCATAATAAAAATTGAAGCTATTTTTCACTTTTTCCTTGTAAAAATTTTGCAGATATTGCACCCCGACTTAAACAAATTTGCTCGTAGCTCTTGTATTATTTCGACGAACATTATGAAATATGTATTTTTAGATAGCTTTTAATGTATGATTTAGAAATATATTATACTGATAAGTCAATTCTCTTTAGAGAAAAACTTGCCAATAGTCTTCAGTGTCTCTATGCAAAAACGTATGGAAAAATGAAATGTCGAGAGGCCCCTGGTAGGGGAAACTGGGGTACCACCAAACACTGCGATTTTTTAATCGGATATTGGATATCAGAGGATAAGATCGATAGGAATTTATACACACAGAAAAATGGAAAATTCTTAAAAGGAAACACCCAGGAATTTAATTTCAAATCCCATCCAATGAATGCCAATGCTCTAATTTTAAATCCTAGATCATTTTGTTTTAGTTGCAATTTGCAAATCTGTAGACATTTTTCATTTTTCGGCTAATGCTGAACTTAAGTTCCCGATCTCTTAACTTGAAAGAGCTAGGGATTCTAACTCCATTTCTTTCGCTCAGAGCTTCTAAACTTAAACACCTCAGGGATTCACGTCCAATTTAAGTTCCCAGGATCTTATATATTCTTAAATTTAGAGTCAAAATTTTTCTGTGTGTAGGTACTATAGGAATGCTCGCCCACTGAAGGAATGGTCGTAGTAATTCCAAGTAGTTTAGAAATAAAAATTAGTGTTTGGTGGTACGCCGTGTTTGGTGGTGCCCCAGTTTTCCCTAAGGGTCTTTTTATGTTTCTTCTAGTTTGCTAAATTGTTTTTTACGGATCAACGTTAGTGCGATGTCGTTTTTCTTAAGTCATCTTATCCGCAATTAAAGTTAAAAGGGGAGTAAAGGAGGGTAAAATAGAGGAATATAGAGGTATCAAAAAATCGACGGATAATACATTGCTCTCGTGTTGGAATACGAGCGATAAAAATTGGTTTTCGCTTGGGTGAATCTGAGGAAGAAGTGAAATTGCCATCCTATCTCGAAGATGCTGTCGAAGGTTTTACAGTCAACCCTAATGGGTCATCATTAACCCAAATCGATACTGCATTTGGGTTGAGGGTATGAGCTGTGAAAATGACCTGAAACATATGAGTGCAACATGATCGGCATGATGCTGAGGACAATCTATCTGTGACTCCTGCTGTTGCTTTTGACAATCAAATCGACGTATCTAAATTGTCTCTGCGGGTGATCGAAACTAATAGGGCTAAAGTCTTGGGTGTGCTCGTTATAACACATGTCACCTCACATTCTCTCCATAAATCCAATTTCAACTGCAAACTTAATTTTTACCCAGAACTTTTTTTTTTCTTGCTGTCTACCATTGCTCAGACAACCAATTTGGGGGTTTCATTAATATGGGTAAAATTGGCAAAAAAGATCATAACTGAGTTTTCCAAACAACCCGTCAGTTCTATCTAGTCAATTTCCATAGCAATTTTCCATCATCAAGGGGAATACGTGAAAATTGGGCAGTTTTACTCCTACACACAATGGATTTCAGTCTTTTGGTATAGTCTTCTTCCAACACTTGTGGCAATTTCAGTTTGAGTTGCGATGGAATTATCATGCTGACCACGTCTCCCAGTTAGCATGTGATTTTATCGGTCAACACGGCTTCCCACTTTGACCAATGGTACCCAGGAAGACACCACCAACTGCGCAGGAAGAATAGATACGACTCTTGTGCAATTTTGGGATAAAATGCCTCTGGGCCATTCTTTCTACTGGATTCCTCCGCACACAAGGGTGTGTCTGGTTATCAAAATACAACAAGGACTCTCAGACCAACATTAGAATTCATTGCCAGTGCCCAAACACAGTCTTCCACTCCACCATTGCGGATTCCATGAGAAGTTATAGCCACACAACATTTCACGATAGAGAATTATGTTGCTCTTCATTACGGGAAAAAGGGATAAATTTCCCGCGGGAAAAGAAAGGAAGGGGCTTCTTGTGAGGAGTCCATTTAGAGGGACTGTATGTTCTCTGAATATCTTATCACAATTAATTAGTGAATGAACAATGAAACTATCATGGTTCATTGTTAATGGAGACGCCTAATTAATAGTTGGTTAAATTTAAACCAAAATCACATTAATGCATTAAAGTTGATAGTACTATTGATAGTACTATCCACGCATGTATGCGGTAGATGGCAGGAAGGCATCTATTATTCAAACAAAAATATTTTTTTTAATTTATGTTTTGTTGAGACAATTTGTATTTATATTGCTCGAAATCTATTGAGAGAGTAATATATTTGTTATTATACAATTTCATAAATTAAAATACATCACGTTGTTTATCCGTTAATCAGTATGGCCGCTAATGGCTACAAGCCAAACGGTTAGAGATACCGACTTGGGGTATTCGAATAACTCGAATTACAGTGTGACCTCGATAGAGTCAACTACTTATTTCCAGGCTATTTGCCTCTATTGGATTTAATGACACTAGGGTCGGAAGAACATCTGTTCGACAGGGAACCCCTATTGACACTTTTGTCAAAATATTGAAAATTATTTAATGTATCTAGTAAAATGTAAGTAATATAACGTTTTTTCTGTAATATACCTTTTACTATAAACAAAGATGTTTAAATTTCGTATCCCAAATGGTACAGAGTAGGATGTCAATAGGTGCTGACATGAGTTCTTAAAGTGTCAATAGACGTTCCCTTTACCCTATTTGAATCCGAAAATTTATTTTTTTATTAATCCAATTAATTGAAATCTACTACAAAACAATTTTAACCAGAAAAACAATCACATGGGGATCAAGAAATTAGTCAACTTTATATGAAATCATTTTTCACTATTTTACATTTTCACTGAAAGTAAGGGAAGAGCACCAGCGATCGACAGTGTTCCTCGGATCGTCAGGTTAATACCACATTGTTGATCCAAATTAAATGATTTTTTAAAAATTATTAGCTACTTTTTACCATTTAACTCGCACAAGAATACAGTGTATTAACTCAGATTTAATTTATAAAACCAATTTTCCCTGAGACATCTGATTAAATTCCTGATGATCCGAGGTACAGAGTGCAAGTTTGCAATTAGGGGAAAGTACACTCCCTTCGAACGTTCATGCCTTCGATTAATGCGAATTTCTTTCGTTTTTCGTAAGAGATTTACACTAAATTATCATGGAATTATCAACAATTGATGATAAGCCAACTAATATTTAATAGAAATATATAAGTCTGTTAGAAAAACTAAAAGAAAATTCACATTATTTGAAGTCATGAACGTTCGAAGGGAGAGTACTTTCCCCTACACATATTTTTCATTAATTTATTGTAAAAATTAAAAATTCAAAAGCACAGATATAGTTAAAGGAATCACTAATATATCAATTAGCATACATAAAAAACCAAATAATGTTTTGAGGATTATATTTTGAACTAAATGTGGAGCATGTCTCCTAATATTCCGATCCGATTCTTCCCTTACATCTTTTTTCAACTAAGTTTTTTTTGTGATATCTTTTTTAAAAACACTTTCTTTAATATAAAATGAAATTCGACTGAGATGAAAAGGACTTACCCTTCTCAGATAAGCTTTTGAACAGTGGATTTCAATGCAAACAGTTGTGACTTTTTATTAATTTTTGTTTCCAATAAAAGATGTATAAAAAGCTTGGAGTAATACTACGGAGACGATGTTCAAAAAACAAATCTGTGCCAGTTTTCATGTAAAATAATTTTCCTCAGGCACTGGTTTGTCGGGAAATACACTCACTTTTGAAACAAATTCAATCACTACGTTTTTTTTTATTGATAGCTCGTTATTAAATTGATGTCCAATTGCGTAGGGTTCACCAAAAAATCAGGAAAGATATTCTATATCCTGGCCTTAGGAACTGTTTACCAAATTTTGTTTACTTTCCGGAGAACAAATAAAAAAAAACACATTTCGCAAATATTTGTGAATCTCTATTGGGGAATTATCAAATGCTTGTAAATCGTATGACCTACAAATAATTTTGTTAAAGTGCGTACTTTTTCACAAACATTGTTCGTAAGATGATCATTTTACGAGGATTTTTGTTCTTTTTCAAACATTTGTTTGTATATTTTTGTATGTCTTGCAAAAAATTTACGAACAAGTGACAAAATTTTACGAATATTTGCGAACAATTGCTTGTAAAAGTACAAAAAATACTCGTAAAATTATCATGTTACGAACAATTTTTGTAGAAAAAGTACAAACTTTTACGAACTTGTTTGTGGGTTACACGATTTACGAGAATTTCGAAAGCCCCCTATTAGGAATTCACAAACATTTACGAACAATTTTACAAAATATTTTTTTCTATGTATTGTGAAAAATAGCTATTAACTCTATTTTATATTGACTCTATCGGAGTTTGACCCTATCGAGGTCCCACTGTACTTCAAAATGCTCCACTTAAAAAGAAAAACATGAATTTCTTGCAAAACTTTAAAAAAAAATCTCCCGACTTTATCCAAACCTTCATTACTTTCTATTTTTTTTTAATTAAGTTCTAAAATTAAGTTCTAAAAGAAAGTGTTTCAACTTAAAGAATAATTGAAAACTAGAACGACAAACATTAGGTTCTATTTTTGAATTCATTTTTTAAATTAACTTTTTAGTACTATTTTATGTTTTATTTCAACACAATTATAGTGTTAACGGAATAAACATTCTTTTTTTTAATTTATAAGAATAATCTATTGCCTAGATTTATTTACTTATTTGGTTACTTTTTTTATTTGATGATTCATCCAAACGATATCATCAAAGATCTGTATAAAAAATATTCAAGATTTTAAAATGTTGTTAAATTACGATTTGGTTATATTTTTCAATACAAGTAGTAAAATATTTCCCAGGTTTTAAAGATCATACTTTAGGTTTTCATCTATTTATTCTATTATATTAAATTTTTTTTGAAATTATTGGGCAAAAATTAGGCGAGATTTCATTTTGCACATGGATATAGCCCAGTGAAAAGTATCTCGAGTGAAGTATAAGTCTTAAATTGAAATACGTCGTAAACTGAAGGCCGCTCTAATAACCAAAACCTTGACAATTCCTTGACCTTGAAATTCCTGTAAAAACTATTATGTCCCTTAAGCACCCTTTTATTTTTAGTCGTCTCCCAGTGACGGAATCAAGAGAGCTACAAGTAGCCTAAAGAATTTTGGTTCTATACCGCCGTACTTAGAGAATTCTATAAGGCTGTACTACTCTCAAAAAAATGTCTTATTAAACAAACAAACGGATTTTGTAAAATCTTTGTCAAAAGGATGTTATTTACCAATTTGACAAAACTTTTCCTTGCATTTTATGTGGAAAAACACTCTTTTGACAAACTTTTAACAAGATCCAATTGGCCGCCGATTTGACAAAACTTTTTCATAGTCTGTATGGAAGAACATCCTTTTTAAAAACTTGTTTTGTTAATTTGACAAAACATTTTTTTTTTCAGAGTAGGAAAAAATGCTTCTTGGGCAGCAAATAACTTTCCCAAAATTTGTTTCAGGATATGTAGTATTTATGTCACGATCTCGCGCAATTCGCAAAGTTAGGTCGCTTTGGTACCCACTTGCAAATTAAATTATTGAATCTCCTCAAAGCGGCAAATTATTTATTCACCTCACAGTGCCATACAAATCCAATTAAAAATAAATAAGTGCATTGCATACTCTATGTGTACAGTCTTTCTCTCTATCAGTGAAAATTATGAAAAATTGCTAAAAGCTATTGAAGAGCAGAGCATGCGAAATTGTGGCTTACCACAAATGTTTCAATATCATTTGGGATTATTGAATTAAATTGAGAGATAAAATAAATTTAATATATAATCCACCGCGACAAATTAAATAAATATTGTAGTGAAAAAAAAAAAACACAGAAGCTTTCCAAACCTCACATTAGAGTGAAATTTTCATATCATTGAGCATATTTCAGAAATGAAATTTTGAGGATGGGATATTTTGGGGTGCATAATATTCGTTATTTAGAATTTTGAGCAACAAAATGTATATTTTTTCAATTTTGGAGTTTTAGTCACAAAGTGGAAAATTCAGCTCAAAGGAAAATTCCTCTCCTGCATGCACAGAGTGGAAAAATTTAATTTATTGTTCAATATTCTAACGTTATATTAAATTTTGAGTTAAATGTTTTTTTTTATTCGTACACACAATGGCTCCATTTAATGGAGTATTTTAGGGGGTTTTGTGGTGCATTTTCATGGCAAAAAAAATGAAAAAAATTCAATTGCAACTGCTTAGAGATTTAATAAAGAGGAAAACTAAAATGTAAAATTCGTAGACTTATTGTAGTTATGTGTATAGCTCCCCTAAAATCAATCGCAATTCCCGTCACAGAGACATCAGGGATTCGGATGCAAGATTGGTCTGGCTTGTGGGTGGTTTATTATTGAATTTGAGTGAATGAAAAGGGTTGGTGGGTGGATTATCATCACTCATCCAACACTTCTATTGTGATTGTCCTCCGACGATAACGTGGGCAACGTGACAAAAATACCCAAAAAGATAACCAGAGAGTCTCCTCTTTTGTCAATTGCAACTCCGGGTTGCTCCACCCAAAAATTTCCGTATACATCAGAAGCACTCACCCACGCTTCGTAAATTATTTATTACACTTCAATTGACGCGATTTTGGGAGAGGCTACAAGTGCTAGGAGTATTGAAAAATATTGTGACAGTGGGATAGCTCCCTTTGAAATTCAATCCTGGGGTGTCGTTTTAGTTTGAAAACTCTTGCACTGAAGATGGATTTTCTCTCCCTGTTTCTTTGTGCACCAGACACTCGAATGGGGGAGATGCCTGGAAAACATCTGTACAAGCTAAAGGATGACTTTGGTGTCAATTTCTACCATTTTAAATATGAGCCACACAGACAGAGTTTAATCCCTCCATACTCTTCGTCAAAGATGCGGGGAAAGCGGGATTCTTTGAAACACATCACTTTATTTTCTATTTTCTTTTTTTTATCTTTGCAAAAGAAAATTTTAACCTAAGCGTCAGACGATATCTTGCTAGTGCCCTAAAGAGTGATCAGTATGAAGCAAGGCATTGAAATTGGATAAAAGTTGCAGAGCACTCGCTCTGTGATCCAAGGGTCTAGGGGTCGAATCTTCCGATATTCAATAAAGAAAAGGTTTTAGTCTTATTTGTAAGTTCTTAGACGTTTCATTGTCTTTGTTTAACAAATTTCGGTCAGTAAAAAATGTATCGTTCTTGACAGGGTTAAAGGGATGTGAAAATCTCTCTTTCATCTTTTCTGAGACTTGATAAGGGCAGTTTGACGGACTAACCAAGGATTCATGTCTCTTTTCAAACTCTCCCAGAATGTACGGTGAGAGAAACCCATATCAACTGTGCAGGTCGGATGGTTCGATTTGCAGAATGGATCGACCAAAGGGTTAAATTAAATATGATATTTTTCTTTTTTAAAATATAATCTACAGAATAACTTTTTACAAAATTTAGAACTATTTCACTTTACTAAGAAGCCAAAAATTGGTTTAGGAACCTATAAAGGGTATTATTCTAAACTGGACGATCCTTACTTCTTTTACGTTATCTCATGTTCGATTTGAGTAAGTTCGGTTTCGTTTCATAAATCTCTGAATCTCATAAAAGTTTGAACCCGAAAATCCCGAAAACCAAAATAATGAAGTCCAAGATCCTAAAAGCCAAGATCCCAAAAGCCAAAATCCAGAAAAGTCAAAATACCAAATCCCAAAATCTCGAAAGCCAAAACCCCGAAATCCAAAATCCCGAAAGACAAATCCCGTTAACCAAAATCCCGAAAAGTTAAAATTCCAAACGCCAAAATCCCGAAAGCCAAAATCCTGAAAACCTAAAGCACGAAGAGCCAAAATCTCGAAAAGTCAAAATCCCGAAAGTCAAAAGCACGAGGAGCCAAAATCCCGAAGAGCCAAAATCCCGAAGAGCAAAAATCCCGAAAGCCAAAACCCCGAAATCTAAAATCTCGAAAGCCAAAATCCCGTAAGCCAAAGTCCCGAAAAGTCAAAATCCCGAAATCCAAAATCCTGAAAGCCAAAATCCCTAAGAACCAAAATCCCGAAAAGTCAAAATCCCAAAAGCCAAAGTTCCAAAAGTCAAAATTCCAAAAGCCAAAATCCCGAAAGCCAAAATCCCGAAGAGCCAAAATCCCGAAAAGTCAAAATTCCAAAAGCCAAAATCCTGACTTGACCAAAATACCGAAATGCCAGAATTCTGAATTGGCCAAAATATCGAGAAGACAAAATCCAGATTTTTTTTAATTACTACATAATACACAATACATAATAATATACATAATAAATTTTCCCAACCTTGTTCGAAAATTTAGTTTAAGAATTCGAAAATTTGTTTAAATTCATCGAGAAACAAGGACATTTTGTGCAAATAGATTTCTATTTACCTTTTATCCAAGACACTATTGGAGAATTAAACTCCAGCTGTGAAAAAGGAAGCTTGAAGAATTCCAGCAAGGAAGGTCTATATGGATCCGTTTAAACAAGGGTGTTTTAGTTTTTCACAATAATGTTTTGAAATTAAATTCATAAGTCGTAAAAATTCCCCTCAATGGTTTGTTCCTGAGATAAAATGTTCTTTTATTTTGTTATAATTCTCCAAATGTGTCTCGGATGAAAGAGGAAGAAGAATAGATTTTTCCAGTAGTTCAGAATTAGTTCCAGAATTAGAATTAGCTCATGGTGATCAGTCTTCCTGATTGGCTGACCATTCCAGTGAGTGAGTTTCCCTGATCAGTTGAGCAGTCCGAAAAAATCCCCCTTAGTGGTTTGTTCCTGAGATAAAATCTTCTTTCTATCTGCTATAATTCCCCAAATGTGTCTCGGATGAAAGAGGAAGTAATACAGATTTTCTATTCTATTTAGAAGAGATACGAATTTAAATAAAACTTATATGGATAAAACATAACATCCCCTTTATTTAAATATATATTCAATTGACGATACTTTTCCTTCAATTTAAGTGTCTAATTTGGAAATCACAGAGTTGAAATTAGGCGTCATGTGAAAATGAAGAGGGGATTCTTGTGGAAAATTGTGAAGCAGAATATTACAGAATTATAACAGGAGAGACATGACATGATTTTATTGCACCACAAAACCATAAATTGCAATTTAAATATTCCATTCTCTAATTTAATTGGCACTCACGTTTTGTATGAAACTGACAACTTCATGTGGCAAATTTTATCACACTCTCTCCTCATTCTGGTAACTTTCCCCAAAAATTATTTTGCACTTCACCACCATCACCCGCCCCTCAACATCCCTAAATGGGTGGCAAATTGTCTCCCAACTGGGGTCTGAATGCATAATTCGAGAGATACGTGGGGTTAGTATGGGGAAAGGGTTACATGGTGCCACTCTGGCATATTGTTTACCCTTCACACCTTCACAAAAGTTATCATGGGCCGTGTTAAATTCATAGAAACTGTTTTTTTTCGGACTGGACTGCACTGGACTGGAAAAAATCACCAAAATAGGGCTGATATATGATGACACTGGGCATTTTATGGGGGGATGGTATACTATCAAATGCAATTAGCATCACTTTTAATTTCAACATTCCTGTACTAAAATGCACTGCCCATGGCAGATCATTGAGCTTCTATCCATAGCCAAATTAATCTCATTTTCCCAACACAAATTTTTCAAATGCAAAATTCATATCCGTCCGAGCACATAAATCGTTCCCTTTGATGTTCAAAAATCAAAGTTAAAAAAAGTGCCCAGAAAAAAGTGACAGATGAATTTGTTATGTGTTAATCGCTAGCGTGTCTCCATATGAATTTTTCGGCACAAGAGAGATTATATCTTTAAGAGGTTTTTTTTTCAATTGGTTTTTTTCCTTTGGCTTTCCAACCACAGCATCTGGGAAATGTAAGTCAGACCACTTTTCAGATTGAATTTTCAACGTGATGTCGGTGGTTTTTTTGTGTGAATTTTGCAGTGTGGATGGATGACTCTAGAGAGATTATCATCTTTGCCTCAAAGGCTCTCAAGGATACAAGAGCATGGCGTTGAAAGACGAAGGAGTATGGAACATTGCTAAGAAAATTCGGGAAATTTACCCGGTTGGAAGAAATTCCTATAAAATTATGATAAATATTGCTCATGAGTTCTTATAAAGTTCGGGTAGGAGAGAGGGGGGCAGTTTCTGGCATCTGTTTGGCAATCTTCAAAACTTGAGAAGAAGGTATGAACAATTCAGTTTTAAGATTCAATAGAGAAAAAGTCAACTGATGCGGTCGTTTTACCGATCAGTTTATCATCATTATCATCATTTTTAACCGCTTATCCCTATTTGGGTTGCGGACCTAGAATATCCAAGTTAACAACCCACGCTTACTGATCCTCCGCCAATTCAGGGAGGTGTTTATAGTCAATTCCAAGGCGCTCCCTTGCAAGATCCTAAATTTGATTCAGCCACTCTGTCCTATGCCTGCCAAGATAGCTGAATCAAATTCAGGATCTTCCATGAGAGCGACTTTATGACATTTCAAAATTTAGAGTTGCCAGATGCAACGTCAGATTGCAATGCTTTAAATTAATTAACCCTCTAACGGTGTTTTCCTTAATATGCGAAAAAAGTTCTAAAACAATGTTTTCTAGGATAATTATGGTCCAATAAAGTCGAAAAAACTATCCATTCTTCATTATCTCTTTTAGTTTAGGCGCTAGGTGAGAAAATATAATTTTTTTTGAAACTCTTTTTGCTTCTAAAATTCACATTTTTAGTTTTTTCAAAATTTTTAAATTAAATATACAAAGTAGAATGACATATCTTTCAGTAAAAAATAAATTTATTTTAGTCAGATAACTTTAAATCGGTATTTTATGGAAATTGGAAATGAGTTTTTTTGCACAAATATTTTTTGTTGCTTTTTCTCTGACCTGTCATACAAAACTGGAAATAGCAACAAAACGAAGAGTCAGAATGAGTTCAAACTTTCAAGAGATGTTTATAAGATTATTACCGAGGACACTATAGCACATTAAAATAAATAAAACCTTTATTGTCGCTGTAAATGTGATTTTTGTGAAGACCGCCTGGAGGCGGTTTTACCCGTTAGAGGGTTAAGTTTAGGTTTTACTTACACCTCCTGTAAAATATTTAACACTAAACCTACCGACCGTTTTTGGTCGGTTTTCTTAGTGCGCTCGGTTAAATGACAGACCGTGGTAGGGTAGAATCGGTAGAATACTCAACATTTCTTTTTTGGAATAGGGGAAAAAATTGAAATTTAAGCACTAAAAGATATATTACATGCATATTTTAAGATATTCACAAAGTTTAATAGTGACATTTAAATATGTGTTGGGCGCAAGGAAGAATTCTCCACGCGTATTTAGGGCTTAATTCGAAACTAAATCAGTGTTCCTGGAGAGTCTCCGGGGACTGACTGATCCTTCCACCACGAAGCTTAAATTAAGTGTTGAAAGAACACGCGAACGTGGCCCGTTTTTGGGCAAGACAAACTTAATTTTAGTCCTTGACACAATTGATAATAATATGTGTTAATTTTGAAAAGTTTTTAAACCGGTCAATTTGACCCGAACTTGGTAAGTTGAGTGTTAAATTCGATGGATTTCTTTTTGAGAATAAAATGCAATAGGGTAATTGTGCCAAATTTCGGCCAGCTTGTAATTTCAGCCACGTTTTTATTCCTCAAATTTCAATTAATTTTTAGTTTTTGCATACTCTAGAGACGGAGGTAGCCAAAATCCCGAACGCCAAAATTACGAAAGGGCCAAAATCCTGAAAGCCAAAATCCAGAAAGCCAGAATCCCGAAAGCTTAAGTCCCGAAAGCCAGAATCTCGAATGTTCAAATGTGTAGAATAATTTCCAAAGACACAGAAAATTTCCCTTTACCTTCAACAAGTTCGGGTGCAATCGTGGGAGCAGCTATGTCAGTTTTAAGAATCCGAGATATTGGCTTTCGGGATTTTGACCGGGACCCCTCTAGAAACTATAAAACGCTAATAATAACAAAAAAATGTCGCAGAGGAATTAAGATTCGATGGAATGTAGCAGGGTATAGACGGAAACACTGAACCTTTCAGGCACAGTTTGTGTCAGTCAGTCGAATGGTGAACATTGCGGAGTAAGTTGTGATCCAAGTCCAAGTGCAGTGTAACAACTCGTACCTTACGTGATATTCCCTGCCATATTCGATACCTTATAAAGAGGACATCTATCCTCAAAACGTCGTAGAGAATAAAATTTAGAAAATCAAAAAAGGTTCAGTGTTTCCGTCTATCTCCTGCTAAAAAATGTCGTTTTGACGAACAAAATGATGTAAAGAAACATTGGAAGAGTTCCGTAAGGACAAGGAATTAAGAGAATAAAGGTGGTCGAAATAGGCCACCAAAGCTATGTCTACATTTTTATTAATTTTAAAATGTATTAATAATGATTTTGGAGAAAATAAAGACGGCAAACTATCTGTAAGGTTCTATTCTAAGGGATATACTTCTTTAAAAAGAAAACGTACTAGAAATACTGTTGTAGTTAAACATTCTAAATACATTAAATACTGTAGGGATTCAAAATAAACACACATGATCTATTTACTTCCTTAAGACACTTTAAAAAGCGTTAGTATGTCCGCAATAGCCCCGCCCTCTCCTACATATTCAAAATATTCGATATTTACACATGACGAAGCAATTTTCTTACACATTATATTATGCTAATCGTTGAATTATGCTGTGGTTGTTGTAAATTAGAAACAATCTCAAGTATTGATACATCCCAATTTTTTTTATAATCTCATAATACCTTGAAAGACAGTGAAATTTAAAATTGAAAATTAAAAGAGAAACATTTTCCATGGATTGGAAATTTAAGTTTAACACATAAATTAGGTGAACTGGACACGTAATTTAGGAATGTATAATGGACATTAAACGCTTCAGAACAGATCGCAAAGTGCCTAAAATAGATTTAAAAAATCACAAAAATATAATTTCAAGTCAAAACAGCTAAAATTTTAACGTAGAAGCCATAATTTTATTTAAAATTAAAGCAAAATAAAGAAAAAGTAATATTTAAATTTAAAAAAAATAAAATAATGTTGTGAAACTGCTTTAAGGCATACCCTGTCTAGGAAATGCTGCACGGCGCTATTTAGGGGATGAGTGCCGTGAATTGGTGAATTTTCAATTTACTTAACAGATTCAATAGCGGTTCAGACCGGTACAATCACCGTAGTGTCACATATTAGACTTGTACTTTCTGAATTGTGAGACTGGCAAAAAAAAGATAGCAAGTGTTTTATTTTGCCTCTTTCTTGCATTATGCCACTGTGTACAAAGTTGGCAGTCATTAAATTGCTCGAAAACTGGCCGAATCACAGTTGGCACTCATGGAAATTGAACTGCCTGTAATATGGTTCAAAAAACAAGTAATACGAACAGTAATGTCTTACTCATCGTATTACTCCGCTAGATAAACATTTTAAATTTGTCATATGACATTGTCATACTGGTACAGAATTCCCAAACAGGTGAACGTTCCGTGCATAGGTCCTTTTGACCTGAAAATTCGTTATTTTGAATTTTTGAAAGTCAAAAATCAACCGCTGTAGAGGACACAATTTTCAACGGAATAACACACATATTTTTTCATTTGAAATTTTGCATACTATACACCTCTCTTGCTGTCTTTTCTTACTATTAGTATGAATCTTCTATGTGATACTACGGTCAGACTGGTAATTTCAAGACCTTTCAAAAAAATCCAAATTTAAACAATTTCGTTGAAAATTTTACAACAGTTGATTTTATGACTTAAAAATTCAAAATGACGGATTTTCCGGTCATAAGGGCCTATGAACGAAACGTTCATCTGTTCTTGGCTTTAATGTTGTTCTGTTTCCGATTTCATCACGAAAATTTGTCATATGGCATTGTCATACCGTTACAGAATTCCCCTCCTGACGTAGTTATCCAACATATCCGAAACTGAACGAATTCGCTAGTTCCAATTTTGAGATATCATGCTACTGGGGTTAAGACCATAAACTAGCTCTACCGATATTATCAATTTTATTATTCAACGCAATTGCCAGTATAAATCCAAAACCATTTCCATTTGCAGATTTTATTAAGCCCTCCATCCAACAATTTCAAATGAAACTATCCCTCATAAAGTCAGTCTACATGGTATCAATTTCCCAGCTAAAGTACACCACACGCCTATAAACGACTCCCCTTGAAATTGAGACACTTTCCTTGGCGGATTAATCAGAAAATGCGGGCATTAACTCAAAAGAGTCCAATGGCTCTGTAAGATTGCCCAGTTAAAGAGTGTCAATCAAGTTGCTACTCAACTTAGTTAATTAAATAAACAAGCTCAGGGAGAGATGAATGTGCTGCTCATCTTTTTACTACCGACAATTTCGTTCTCTATGTTCACACACGAGAACAGAAAAAAAGCAAGACAATTCGGGCATTATTAATTCATAAGACACGATGACATGACACCGACAGCTGCTTTTTTCTCTGCCCATTTTCCCCTTTGCCCATAAAAAAATAAATAAATAAATAAAAAAGTCTGGGGCAAATGGAGAAAAAAGATATTGGGATGATTGTTCATAAATAACATGTCAGTCGGATTTAATTACTGAGGGCGCTCATTCTTTATCTCTTATTTATTTTAACGATTCCCGCGGCAAATTGTATCGTCTGCAAATCGTCTGCACAGCAAGGAAAATGTAGTAATTTAATAATTTCAACATTTTTACGACAACATGGGAAGATCCTTCTGGGTATTTATTTAAAATCATTTTATGCTCATACTTTATACATGTTTATTTCGTACTCAAGAAATACACAAAATGCTTTATTTTTTTCTTGTTGAGAATTTCATTAGGATCTTACAAGTGTCTTTGCTATAGCTAAAATTTGATTTAAACATTTTCTTGAGAAAAGCACAAAGAAACAGATTTCTCTTGTGGTATCTGAAGACTGTAAGAAATTTTCGTCAGTGTTCCACTTAGGGTAAATGTTGAAAAATCGGACAGTGCGGAATGTCGGACAAATTAAATTTAAAAATTAGTATTTTGATAGTAATTTGATTTGTAATAAGATATTCATTATGCAATTTCAGAATACCTTGAAAATCTTTTAATTAATTTTATTGATTGAACAAGACTTAAAAAATTGTGGACCTTAGAAATTGGTTTGTCCGACATTATGCGCTGAAAGACTCTCCAATGTTTATCAGAGAATGAATAAGCACGGTTAGCGGATGCATTGTGAGTGGATGATCGGCTGATTGCCGAAAACGATCGGTACTGATCAGTTTCCATGATCGGTTGATCAGCTAATCGACTAGTCTTAATGATCAGCTGATCGGCGTCAATTACTTCCCATGATCGCCTGCGTAGTGCCAATCAATTTCCATGATGAACTGATCACTGCAATCAGTCTCCCTGGTCGGATAATCGCTCCAGTCAGGCTCCATGATCAACTGATCACATAAAACAGTCTCATTGGTATAGGGACCCGGCCAATCAGTCTTCGTGATCGCTTAATCGTGCCAATTTGCCTCCATAATCAACTGATCGGTGACAATCAGTCATCATGATTAACTGATCGGTTTTAATCAGTCTCACTTATCGGATGATCTTGCCAATTTGGCTCACTGGTGCAAAGCAGTCTCCATTATCAAGCTCATCGGTGTTAATCAGTTTCCTTGATCAACTGATCAAATGAATCAGTTTCTTTGGTCAGTGGATCCTGCCAATCAGTCTGATTGGCATGATGAGGGAGACTGATCGTGGTAATCAGTCTCCCTGATCTGTTAATCGTGGCAATCAATCTCTCTGATCGGCTGATCATCACAATTTGTCTCTGTGGTCAACTGATCTGCTCTAATCAGTCTGGATAGTCAGCTGATCGGCGGCAAACTGTCTCTCTTATCGACTGATCGTGCCAATTTCTCTGCGTGATTAACCTATCGGCGTCAATCAGTCTCCATGATCAGCTGATCGGAACTAATCAGTCTCTCTGATCGGCCGATCAAACTAATCAGTCTTCATGATCAATTGATCGTACCAATCAATTTCCCAGAAAGGATGATCGTTCCTAATCAGTCTCCCTGATCAACTGAACGTGCTAATCAGTTTCCCTGATGGGCTGATCGTCCCAATTAGTTTCCCTGATCGGCTTACCGTGCCTATAAGTTTTGCTAATCAACTGATCGGCGGCAATCAGTCTCTCATATCGACTGATCGTGCCAATTTGTCTTCATGATCAACTGAATAGCGCAAATCAATTTCCATGATCAACTGATTGGCGCGAATCACTCTCCCTGATCGGCTGATTGTGCCAAACAGTCTTCCTGATCAACTGAACGTGCTAATCAGTTTCCCTGAAAGGCTGATCGTCCCAATCAGTCTCCATGATCAAGTTATCGTGCTAATCAGTTTCCATGAACGGCTGATCGTCCCAATCAGTCTCCCTGATCAACTGAACGTGCTAATTAGTTTCCCTGATCGGCTTACCGTGCCTATCAGTCTTCCTGATCAACTGATCGGCGGCAATCAGTCTCTCATATCGACTGATCGTGCCGATTTGTCTCCGTGATCAACTGAACAGCGCAAATCAATTTCTATTATCAACTGATTGGCGCCAATCACTCTCCCTGAACGACTGATCGTCCCAATCACTGTCCCAGATCAACTGAACGTGCTAATAAGTTTCCCTGATGGGCTGATCGTCCCAATTAGTTTCCCTGATCAACTAATCGGCGGCAATCAGTATCACATATCGCCTGATCGTGCCATTTTGTCTCCGTGATCAACTGAACAGCTCAAATCAATCTTCATGATCAACTGATTGGCCCCAATCACCCTCCCTGATCGACTGATTGTGCCAAATAGTCTTCCTGATCGGCGTAAATCAGTTTCCTTGAATACCTGATCGTGCTAATAAGCCTCCATGATCAGCTGATTGGTGCTAATCAGTCTCCCTGATCAACTGATCAGCGCTGATCAGTCTCCTTAATCAGCTGATCGGAACCATAAACCGTAAAAGACAGACTTGTTCACCTCATAATGTTTACCCTATTTAAACAAATTGCTTTCGCTTCTATAAAAATCTGTCAAAATTCCAATTTTTGACAAAAATTTCTCAAAATCTGTAGAGTTAATATCACTAAATTTTAAGTTACTAATTGATTATAAAGCAGTAATACTAACGCTAGATTTTACTTTTTCTTATCTTTCTAGGTGAGTCATTTTGCAGCAGTCAAACCCAAGGGAGGGAAAGCAGTTCTTCCATCCATGCACATCAAAATCGTAAGCCTTGAACGAAATCACTTGCGTATTTGCGATTTAATGCGGATATAAAATGATGCAGTGTATCGATAAATCCGTAAAAAAATACTGAGACTATTGCCAGTCATTTGAAATGCTTTAATCAGATTAAATCCAATATATATACAGTCTTTAGGGAGTGATAAAAAAAAAACACCCGAGAGGGTGGACTGTAAAAGCTATTGCAACAGGGGTGCGGAAACTCCATATTCCGAAAGGGATTCAATCAATGGAAATTCTCTGTTTTCCGCATCAATTGATGAATTTTTGTTCACCCGATCATTTTAATACCCATGGAATTTCCTCCATCACCCTCGTATCCAATCATTGCATTTGATTAGATGATGACGACAAAAAAAAAGAAACGCTAAATTCAATTTAAAAAAAAAGTCCCGCAGAGCGTTGCAATTAAATTATTCCAAAGACAACTCTATCTCAATTTCCGTGGAAGAATTGAGTTGAGTGTGGTCATAAATAATCGAAGCTGGTGAACCATCATGTGGTCAGAATAGAACCATTTCTCTGTGAACTGCTGTGAATTATTTTTAGGGGAGGACCCAGGGATAATTGATGCAAACACCAAACTCGCAATAGACTTGCTGGGCAATTACGGAGAATCCAACTAGTTTATTCAACTCATTGGCTAATGAATCAAATGAACTCAAATTATTTCACAGTTTACAAAATAAATTACAACCAATTGTGGCTTTTTTAGTGTCACTTTTTGCTAACTGACTCTATTTATGATATTGACCCGTGTTGGCCAATTAAAGTACAATGCCCAAATGAATAAACCCTATGCTTGTGCTATTGTTGTATCAGTTGGATAAATCAAAATCGTTAATTTCGATTTAGAAAGAGCAACGTGACTGTGAATAAAATTTTCAAAAATCTTATAATTCGATATTTCAAAGGTTTCAAACGGAAATAATCGAAAGGGACAGATAATCCTAACCGGCTTATGTAGGTGAGATTCTTAACGTGAGCTAACTCGGAGTGCATGCAAATTCGATTTAGAGCTGAAGTTGGGAGACGCCACTCAGTTATCTTGAATAAAATTCGTGAAATTATACAAATTTTGTATTTAAACCAAAATATCAAGGATTTGGATGAACTGACAGAAAAGTGATATATGGGTGAAATGTAGACCAGAATGTTCTCTATAATTTTCTCATAGAACATGATCTCATCGATTACTCAGAAGCCAAGATAAGCGAGGTTTTTTGTTTCTTAACTCGTTTTTTCATCCAGAGTTCCCCAAGTAGTCATTTGTTGAACTTCAACTATATCAAAGAATTGTTGTCTTTTGTGGGACTTTCCATTTAAACCCCTATTTTAAGTGTCTTTGTGGAGTAGAGGCAGTCAAATTGGCATCTGAGTGATTTCAAAGCGTTATTATGGGAAAAATCAATTTTTTCACACTTAAACGGCAAAATCGGAGTGATAGCGTAGTCTGAGTGGAAAATGATGTATGGACGAAATGTAGAGACAAATGTGCTCTACAATTATGTTGAAGTAATCATCAAAATCGGTTCAGCGACAGTCGAGATAATTGAGGTTATGTGATATTGAAATTGGTTTTTCGACTGTGGCGCCCCTGGTGTTGGTCCCACAAAGTTCAAATGTTCTAGAAAGTTGTAGCATTTGGTGAGATCTTTCGTTTAAGCCCTCATTCATCAAAATCGGTCACATAGAACCGGAGATATGATTTTTTGAATTTCGTGAACTTTGACCCCTCATATCTCCGGTTCTATTGAAACCACAGCGCGCATACGCACCATTTTGGAAACGTCCTAGACTGGACTACAACATACTAAAATTTCGTTAACTTGCACAATGCCGTTTTTGAGAAAAGTGACTTTGAATTTCGATGAATTTTGACGCTATCACAGCGCCACCTGTGGTGACTTTTTGAACTTCCATCTGAAAGTGCTCATCGATACGAAACCAAAAAGGTAAAATTTAGGTCGCTATGTTAATTAGAACCGGAGATAGAGGCCGGTCAATGTTCGAACTTTGACCCCTTATAGCTCGGGTCAGGGGTTATGGATCGACTTAAGGTTTTTTTTGTTTGATAGGTATAATCAACGGCTACCACATACTAAAATTTCAGCCCGATTGCATAAGGAATTTTTGAGTTATTTAACTTTTAAGATTTAAAAATTTTTCTTTTTAAAAAAAAGCGCCCCTAGCGGTGGTTTTATGAACTTGCGATGTTAGAAAGGGAAGTGGCATTTCACGAGAGCTTTCCAAAAAGCCCACATTTTTTAAATTCTGATAATTAGAACCGGAGTTATGGCCATTTTAAGAAAATTTTTTTGGACCCTTATAGCTCGGGTCAGGAAGGTCGGGGGACCTTAAGTTTGGTACTGATGGAAAGCTCTAAGGCCCAGCTATAACATACTAAAATTTGAGCCCGCTCGATGCCATAGGGGCGGAGCTATTGAGAAAACAAAAAAAGGGGGGTCTTCAAAATGGCGGAAGGAGGGGTGGGGGGTGGGGGGTCAATGCACCAAGTTGCAATTTTCATACGATATTTAACCTTTGCCGAAAACCGCAAGTCGGTATCTTTTTTAGTTTAGGAGCTATTAAGCTCCAAAGAGCGGCCGGACGGCCGGCCGGGAACGTAACTTAGCCCCCCATATATTCGTGATTAGGAAGTGGCGAAACACATTTTGGCCAAGTTTGAGCGCGATCGGACGACATGAAATTTTGTTAGGATTATAGTAGGTGAGATTGTTAAGAATCTCACCTAATATGCTAAATGAATAAAGAGTTCTTCTCATTGATTTAATGTCTAAAAGCACCTCCTTTAAAGTTTATTTTTTTATTTAATTTTGGAAGTTTAGTTGTTGGCTCTCTTTTCTCTATTAATATTTCAGAAGTTCATAATAAGTAAATGAAATCAAAATTATAAAGTAAGGAAATATTTATTTATAGTACATGCTATCATATACACGTGTTTATTAGTACACTGAGAAAATTTTAATGTAGTTTAGAGTCTACCGAGTATAGGGGTAAGTGGGGCACCTTTGAATTTTTTAAATAAAATTGAGCCTTTCAATGATAAAATTTAACTTCACAAACAGATTGAGAAGCTAAATTACGTTATAATATGGCTCAATTCCTTTCAAAAGTAGCGTAAATATCTCAATTTCAAAGCTGCCCTAAATTGACAGATGCCCCACTTTCCCTTACATTCAACATTTCTCTAAAATACCTTAAAATATCTTACTTCCAGAGACCATTTAAACGGGGATATTTAGAAATATATCCCACTGTACCATTTGTGGTTCTTAAAGAATTTCCCATAGTGGTTTGCACCTGGGATAAATCTCTTTGCCATCTGTTATAATCCCCCAAGTGTGTCTCGGGTAAAATAAAACGGTAAGAGACATTACATTTCATTTAAAAACAATATTTAATAGGAAAGTGTTTGTTATTTGCTGCTGAGCCCACATCCTAAAAGGAATTTTGGTATTTTAGAGGAGATTTAATGCACCTGAAATGTGAGAGTTCTTATTTCGAGAAGGAGATTTCAATTAAATACCCTCATTTAAATGTTCCTCCAGAACAAACAAGGGTATTTCGTAATGCACCAGACTGTACTATCCCCAGTGTATTTTAGAAAATTTTCCCTTCTGGTTGCGTCTTAAGATAAAATTCTCTTTGACGTTTGTTTTACTCCCCCAAGTGTGTCTCGACTAAAATAGAAAAAAAACCTGTCAAATTCACATAAGAAATTTTAAGAGGCTTTAAGATGTAGATTACGAATCGAAAACTAAATTTATAAATGGTTATTCAAACCCTGTTTGAGATATACTCAAATACAATTAACTTGAACTAAAGTTCGTAAAATTCTCACAATAAAATATCCTTTTTGTTGGTTATAATCTCCCTAAATGTGCCTCGACTAAAATAGAAAAAAAACTTTTCAAATTCACAGTCTCTTAATAGGTAAATTACGAATCGAAAAACGAAATGATTAACTTTTTATTCAAACCCTTTTTAAAAAAGACTAATTCGTTAAAACACACACTGCTCTATCCCCCAGTGCCGTTATAGAAAATATATTTTTTGATAGATAAAATTACCCTGGTGTTTGTTATAATCCCCTTGTGTGTCTTGACTAAAATAGAAAAACCTCTCAAATTCACAGGATAAATTTTATGAGGCTATAAGACGTAGATTCCGAATCGAAAAAGGAAATGAATAAATTGCTATTCAAACCCTGTTTAAAAAAGACTATTTCATAATTCCATGCACTTTTCTATCCCCCAGTGCCTTTATTTTATAGAAGTATTATCTTTGCTATCTTTACTATCTTTGAAATATGCCTTTTCTTTGTTATAATCCCCCTAAATGTGTCTTGACTAAAATAGAAAAACCTTCTAAATTTGCGAAGGAAATTATATTAGGTTTTAAGAGTGAGATTTTGAACTGAAATATCCACGTCTAAACTAGCATTCACTATTTAGCTAAGCCTATAGGGTGGAGTAACCATTTATCGCCACTTTTAGGAAAAACTGAAAACAATTTAATTATAATTTTTAAACCCTTATTATAAAGTAACTTAAATTTGACACAAGGTTACTTAGATATGTTTTCTATAGATATATCAAACTAAAAGTCACACAATTTAACGGTGGATTACTTAAAAAAATATATTTTAATTAAGAATTCAAAAATAACCACTTCTCGCCACCTACTTAAAAAGGCTCAAACTCAATTATTTTGGATAATATTATTAAAAAAATATAGGATAAGTGTGCCAAATTTCGGCCACTTTGAGTGTAATTTCGGCCATGCAAATAAATTAATTGAAATTATGTATGTAATCTTCGAATAGTCAATGAATTCATTTTGCTTTCAAATATTTATTCATTTTAGGATGTATTAACACAAAGACAGTTAAATTTTAGGTATAATTTGAATTTAAATTGCGTTGTACAAACTCAGTGTGGAAAGTCTTACAAAAAATGTGACAGATCGATTGTCTCTAGCAGTGTTGTGATTTGTGGTGAAGTGCAGAAGGTTTTCAAAATTGATTAGTTTTCATTAAAGATTGTTTCTGTTTATGTTAATACTGAATCAATCTTTAAATTTCGGGTAAAATTTCCCAGCTGGATCCTGTATTTCGCGTAAAAAAGAATATACTTTGTGATCGTCTCTCCGGTGAGGTAGTGTTGGATATTTCGGCAACATCTTTTGCTTTCCTAAATTTCTTATTCATTTTATGTTTTCTTTTTCAATTTCTGAATTCTACAATGTCCAGAGAAAAAAACCATCGCTTCTATGAAAAAGATGATGTGAAAAAGTCATTGGAAGAGTTCAGGAAGTGCAAATTGCTACGGGAATCTGCGCGTAAATTTGAGATGCTACTTTTAAGGTGTTTAGGACAAATTACACGGAAGATCTCAGGGCTTGTGAGTCATATAAACGTATTAAATTAAATATCAAACTCGTTCCGTTTGACGTTTTGAAATTTTCTATCCGTTGCGTCACAAAATGTGGTCAGAAAAAAAGTGGCCGAAATTTCACACAAAGTGGCCGAAATACTACCCAAAGCAATGTCCATATTATTATTATTTTTTCAATATTTTAGGAAGTGATTTAAAGAAAACAAAAATGATAAACTAGTCTTGAAGGTTCCACACAACCCTCCCGAAAAATAAGTAACAAAAAATATCAATATGAATTAAAAATATTGCATTTCAAACTTAGGACTTCGGTGCTTCCATGCAACTATGCCGAAATTTGGCACACTTACCCTATTCAGCGTTGCTTTTTCTTCCTGAAATCCTTTTTATTACTCGTATTATATAAGATTTTTCTTCGATTTAACTATATGTGGCGATAAGTGGGTCACTGGCGAGAAGTGGTGACACCACCCTATGCTCTCTTCCAGTGCTTTTTTAAAAATACCCCCTTTAGGTTGGCTTTTAAGATAAAATCTCCTTTGAGTGTTTTTATAATCCTCCAAGTGTGTCTCGACTAAAATAGTCAATCTCTCCATGAGCATTTAAGAGGGATATTTTCAAATCAAAATACCTACGTTTAAATGGGCATCAATCTAAGTTTTCTTTATTATTATTTTAATCAAAAGCAAAGAGAAGAGCACATAGCGAAAATGCCAGTTTAGTGGCTTCAACAAATGCTTTCATATTAATCTCGTACATTCCAGCAGCTTTGAGTGAAAATGGCTTAATAGCCATTTTCATCATCATCAGCAAGACCATTTGGTCTTTGATAGACATTTTGTACCATTTTGTAAGGTAGAGATCTCTGAAAATCTGTTCTGTCTTTGAATGGACAAATTCACCAAATATACAAATGAGCATATACTGTCCAATACAGACACTGTAGACTAAATAGCAAGCTATCATCTGTGGGTATAATCTTATCATAAAGAATCCAGCTACAATTAGTGGACAACTCGTGAGCAGTTGAATGACTAGAAGAGCAGAAAAGAGCTCATCGAAGTCTCTGAGTTTGACCATTATTTCCAAATGCTTCTGATAATAATCCTGAAGATTGCACTTTGACGATCTGACAAATTCCTTGCTGTTAAGCTTTGCAATTGTATCTAGGAAAATGTTGAGTATTCCCACAATAAAGAAGCCCATAGTCATAAAGACACTGTCTACAACAATAACTGAGATTGTAACGATGAATACAGCAAAAATCTGCCAGATGAATTGCTGATCTCTAGGTAGACCAGGCATTGGGTAAATAAGAGTATCACTCAGGAACATATTTAAGGACATCCCTTGAGGTGTTACAATCAAAGACAAGCTGAAAATCCTGTTAAGTTGAACATTTTGATACAATAATTGCAATGATACTCTCCAAAGTACTTACATTATTATTCTTTTGACGTATAAAAGACTTTCTCTAAACCGTGTTTCCACAAAATTTTTCAAATGAGCCCACGAAGGATTCGTGTGTAGATCCCCAATCCATTCTAGCAAGTCTCTTATCTCTTCAGCTGATCTCGATATTGCAAACATTTTGTATACAACTTGCAGTGTTCCTATGAAGAACAGCAATCCCGCTGCCTTGAACCACAAGTCTTCAATATCTAACTTCAAAAGAACGTTCAAACCATTTGACATTACAAGCAATCCAAACAGTACAGTCACCAAGAACCTCCTCGAGAGGGAATATATTGCATTGGGATTCGAATGAGATACGTTGCATGTTAGAATTTGAATTAATAAATAAATTTTCCTTTGAAATTGTTGGTAATTTGAGTAACAAGTGAATAAAGCACCTTCGGTAGATCTTTGAGATTTTTTCCACAAAAGAGGCATCATCGAGGAAATGGGGGATGCAAAGGGATTGAAAGACTTTTTATTACTAAACTCGTCTGTAGATTTCTAGAACTTTGGTGATTTCTGTAATTCTTATAAGAAAACTTCTCTTTTAAATAAATTATAAGTAAATGTTTTTTCTATAAATAAATTTTAAATATTTAACAAGGGGTCAGTCATTGCCGTAACTCATTGACGAACTATTATAGTTAGAAGAGTGAAACTTCCTCATGATTTTCCGGGGTAAGAGAAGACTCCGCATTGTGCTATGCACCATCGATAAATCTTAGAAAATCTCCCATTAAGGAAAAATCTTCTCCTAAAGAATTAAGAATTTGTATTTCGAAACATTTAGAAGTACAGTCGCATGATGTATATACAATTGGATGAAGAACTGGCGTGATGTGTATTGATAGGGGACTCTCCGGTGGTGGCCAGTAAATTTGAAGTCACTTCACAAAGAAAAACACTTCTTCAATCTTTCCCAGAGCTTTCGGTCCTGGATGTGGACCTTCTTCAGTGGTCGACTAAACTATGTTTTTTGTACTTTATGAGGATCGTTATTTTGTGTGGGAGTGAACAATATCATCACTTTCAGATTATCAATTGGGAAGGTTCTTTCAGGAAATTGTTTTCGCTGATTTTCAACTTTTGAGCAGTTTTTCTTAGGTACGGATATGATGTGATTTGGCGCTTTCTGTTAATCAATTAATTAATTAGTATTGAAAATATTGCACTTCAAACTATAGCCATTGGTGATTATATACAGGCTGTCCGAAATTATGAGCACTTACCCTATATTGATAAGTTTTAGTAAAAAATCAATTTGAAGCATGTTCTGAATCAGGATATTTCACTCCAAAAATAAATTATTTCGGAGGGTAATACTATTAATTTTTTTCAGTTTTAAATTCAATTTACTTCAAATGAATTTTAAAAATCTTTTTTAAGAATACAATTCGGAAAGAGTTATTAGAACATCCAGATCCATATAGGCTCTGTCTGCCTGTGTCACAAGGTATTCATTACGTATTCGAATAGGGTAAGTGTACCAAATTTCGGCATAGTTGCATATAAGCACCGAAGTCCTAAGTTTGAAATGCAATATTTTTAATTAATTTTAATATTTTTTGTTAATTCCTTTTCGGGAGGGTTGTGTGGAACCATGAAGACCAGTTTATCATTTTTGTTTTCTTTAAATCACTTCCTAAAATATTGAAAAAATTATAAAAATATGGACATTGCTTTGTGTAGTATTCCGGCCACTTTGAGTGAAATACCGGCCACCTCTTTTCTGACCACCTTTTGTGAGGCAACGGATCGAAAATTTCAAAACGTCAAACGGAACGAGTTTAATATTTAGTTTAATACGTTAATATGACCCACAAACAAGCCCTGAGATCTTCCATGTAATTTGTCCTGAAAACCTGAAGAGTAGTATCTCAAATTTACGCGCAGATTCCCGTAGCAATTTGCCCTTCCTGAACTCTTCCAAGGCTTTTTCACATCATTTCTTTCATAGAAGCGATGGTTTTTCTCTGGAAATTGTAGAACTCAAAAATTGAAAAAAAAAAAAAAAAAACATAAAATGAATAAGAAATTTAGGAAAGCAAAAGATGTTGCCGGAATAGGCAACACTACCTCACCGGAGAGACGCTCGCAAAGTATATTTACTTTTTTACGCAAAATACAGGATCCAGCTGGGAAATTTTATCCTAAATATAAATATTTATTCACTATAAACATAAACAGAAACAATCTTTAATGAAAACTAATCAATTTTCATGAAAAACACCGAAGGAAAACCTTCTGCACTTCACCACAAATCACAAGACTGCTAGAAACACAATCGATCTGTCGCATTTTTTGTAAGACTCTTTCCATACTAAGTTTTTACAATGCAATTTAATTTCAAATTATACCTAAAATTTAACAGTCTTTGTGTTAATACATCCTAAAATGAATAAATATTTAAAAGCAAAATGAATTCATTGTTTGCATGGCTGAAATTACACTCAAAGTGGCCGAAATTAGAAACTGGCCGAAATTTGGCACACTTCTCCTATAGTTCCATAACTTTAATCAGCTTATTTGAGACGAGTGTTGCTAGGTAAAGCGATGTTCTGTGATGAAGACTTAATAAGCATAAGGGCGCCTTGCTGAATAACATTTAAAAAAAACGGTTTGGCTTGATTCATCGTTCCCTTGTGAAGTGTATATCCAATTGGGGATGCATAATGGCGCCCCAAATATGCAGCGATCCTGTAAGGTACCACCCCCACTGTAGTCTCATCTAATCTAATCAATTTATTTGGTGTGTCCGATATTTCAGACAATCTGGACGATGTTTCAAGCTGTCCGAAAAATACCGCTTATTATCCAATTATCCGCTGTCGATTGTATTTTAGGTGACGGATAGGGTTTCCTTCACTCTAAAACGTGAAAAAGGTCTAAAAAGGTTTTTATAATTTTTCTTAAACTAATTGGAGACAAAATATTATTAGCGTATCATCCTTCAAAATTTAACGTGTCCCAATTTTGATGAATCACCTCAAATGGCACTTTTCCAGATATTACTTTCTCAAGCGTGGCAAAGACTTTTCCCTTCTCATTTTTCAAATGGCATTTTGACGCTTTTCCGTGGGATGTATAATTAAAGATCTCACAGTGCAATCTGTCGAAAGCTTTTCTTCCATGGAATGTTAATTGCTAAAATTTCTCCCCTTTTTTGGCACATAATTCAATAGTCCCTTCTCGCATTTTGTGTAGAGGAAAAGCCAGGTGGAAATGGCTGTGGAAAGTTGCGCAAGGGTTGGGGTTCTGTTGAGAAAAAGACAAACGCTTGGAGGTTTGGTAGCATTCCTCCTCCGGGAACTTCTCCGGGAGAAAGACAAACTGAGAGTGCAACATTTCCAATGTCTCTGTGACAAATTATCGATCTCCCGCTCCCCCGACCTTTCACCTTTGTCTGCGGCAAGCTGCAACAGTGGCTAAAGTTCATAATTAAATGGTGCATCCATTCACCTTCCATCGCACTTTCCCGCATGCAATTTTCCCGCCTAGCCTTTCATGCTCTGGTAAAGTTATGAAGTTGGGAAATTGTGTCGAACAAGAGCTTTTCAATTTATTAATCTCTGTCAGGTGATAGACTAACAAACTATTGGTAATCAGCACTGTGAAACTTTTACTCCCCAGGATACATTAACAATCTGTTTCAGAAAAAGAAATAAACCTCTATTGAAGATAATTTTCACCCTCACTTTCATCACTTTTCAATTATATCCAAGAATTTTTCTCATTAATACGCTCCCTTGTCCTTCAAAAAGAAACCCCAACATCAGACTTTTCTTTTCCCTTTAATTGGGGAACATCTTGAAGATTGCTTGACTTTTTTTTTAACCATCTTTCAGAACATTGCTCCTCTCTTGGGGCTCTTTCCCCCACAACATTGCTTTCTTTTATCCCCTTGTTCGGGAATAAATATTTTCTTTACATAATTGACGAAGGATGAATTCTTTTCCAATTTCCAACAATAACCCCATTTTCTTCAATTTACTTCTTTTTCCTTGAGTGCACAGAACTCAGACAGCTACCAAAAGGAAAGTGAACAAGATGAAAATTGTCTAAATTTGAGAGGATACTGAGGATTCCTTTCCCATGGAAAACACCCCTAGAGATTCCTTCCGTGATCCCTAATAGTGTTTACATTTGAAAACGAGCAGAGAGATAAATTCATGCATGAGATATTTTGCCCTGTGAAACCCATTTAGAATTCAAAAAGTGACCACAAGAAGTTAGTAAAAAAAAAAACAGATTGTCGATGACAAAGAGAATATTTATGGTGAATCACGGAATTTCAATCTTCAAGACAATTCTTCGGGAGAATCCCTGTGGAAAATCTTAGAAATTATTTATAACGTGTGTCTTGTTGAATTTTTCATGAGACACTGCCGAAGAGAAATGACACGAATTGGGGAAATCGTGGATATTTCTCATTTTTACCATCAACCAAATGAGTTTTAGAAAAACACTCAGGAAAATTTTAGTAAGAAATAGAGTGGTAAATTCGGTTTATCCCATTCCTTACCATGGTATTATACATCATACGTAAATTGAGTGATTTTTGATGATTTATTTCTGGGCAATTTTTATCCGAATTACTGTCGGGAATGGATTTTTAGTAACGTTAGTTATTCAATTACTTGGGAAAAATGGTCCAACAGAGATTAAAATACATTTTGATATTATTTTCTTGCTTCGCGGAAGGTCATGCAAAATTTTTGCTCAAAATGGCGGACGGAAAATACGACATCTCGTCGAATTTGTTAAAATTGGCCTCTTTCCTCTTTCCTGATTTGAATTCTAGTTCCCAATTGGTGTTCTTGGATAGTTACTCTATCTAAAGCAATAGAGTTTGTAATGAATTAATGCACAAAATTTAAATTCAGTGACCGTTAAGACGTGTGTTTGACAGAGGCCCCCTGCGCACCCATATGAGATAAATTTTTTTTCCTTTCAAAAAATTCATCTATTAATCTGTAGGAAACTAATCCCAAAATATGAACATTCTATCTCAAGTATTTCTGGTACATTGACTGAATGGGTTAATTTACAGAATTGAGTGGCTTTATGCATACCGAAAATTTGCATACCCTCAGGGGATTTGTTTCGAATAAGTAACAGAAATGACGTAGAATATGCAAAATATTATTGGCATTAATTTCTCAGGCTTTTTTCAGCGCCAACGGTTCATAAGAAATTAATTTCAAATTTACCACCTCAAAAAAAATTGCATACATTTAGGGTTATTTCAAAAATGATTTCACAAATTAGCTCCTAGTGGTAGGCAAAGCTGCACAGATATGTTTGCATAATCCCGGGACCTCTGTAGTCAATTTCAAAAATTGAGAACTTTTAATCTTACTTAACTTTGTAATGCAGTACAGTGGACTCTCTCAAATTCGGGCATTTGGGACCGAAATGTCACTCGAATTAGAGAGAAATTCTGGCGACAAACTTTTTGAAATGCAACGATTTTTTTATTCATCTTCATACACATATTATCACTCATAATATCATAAATTGCATGAAAGTCCCTTAATAATGCCCTTAATGCGTATTAAAACTATGACAAACCATGATTCATTTGATAATTATAATCAAACTTGAAAAATTACAACAATTTTTTTCAAATGCAACTGCTGCCCGAATTAAAAAGTAGCCTGATCTTAAAAGAGCCGAATTAGCGAGAGTCTACTGTAGATAGTCTAAGAAAATTTCCCCTAGTGATTTGTGCCTGAGATAAAATCCCCCTGCAGAGCTTCATAATCCACTGTGTGTGTCTCGGCTAAAATAGATATGCTACTTAATTCAATTAGGTAGTATAAAGGTAAATCATTTACGGGTACTTTACCGATTAATTACCGAATAAAACCGATGCAACGGGCTTGGAAATTTCAAGTACGTTAAAAAAATCCTAATTAAGACCAATAGGTTTAGAAATAGGCCATTCAAGTGATTTAATTTTGACCTTCAAAAATTCGATATGGAAATGTTATCCGATCATAGGTGTCTATGAACAAAATATTCACCTTGACTACCTCCAAAACATATTCGAAAATGAAAAAATTCTAGAAGCCATATTTGAAATAAACGAAAAAACATTATTTTGGACTTGAAGCAGGGGGTGAGGGAAAATGAATAAAGACCGACCTAACAGTAGAAGACGGTAAGTCTCTTAACGTTTGGCCTATAGCCATATGACAAGCTTTCGAACATAGAAGATTTTCAAAAAGAAATCGAAAAAGATACATCAATTATGATATTTTAGCGATTCATTATCGACTAGGGTAAAGTGATACAAGTTAGACATAGTGTTACAAGTTGGACAATTCGCCGGTACAAGTTGGACATGGCTTTTTCCTTAATAAATACAGCACAAAATTTGTTTTTGAGCACAAGGAACCAAATTATAAAACTAAAGCATTAAAAATATACAAATAAATATGAAGTACTAAATTTATCAAGAAAAAAAGCCCTGTCCAACTTGTACCATTGTCCAACTTGTACCACTTTACCCTAAGCTAAGTCCGATGCAGTTGGGATGAAAATTTCAAGGCCAATCAAAAAAACCACAATTGGCACAAATCGTTTGATAAATAGGCCCTCCAAAGTGTTCTAATTTTAACCTTTAAAAATTCGTTACCGGAATGTTTTTCGGTCATAGGTGTGTAAGGACGAAATATTCACCTGGATTATCTCCAAAGCCTAATCGAAAATGAAAAAAAACTAGAATTCATATTTGAAATAAACCAAAAAACATTATTTTGGAGAGGTGTTATCGGTCACGAAAACCGCAAGTCTCTTACTGTTTGTCCTCTAGCCATATCACAAACTTTCGAACACGTGGAAAATATTTTCCAAAAATTCTCTCAACGATGAACTAGCGCAATTGATTTCAGAGGGATAGCTTCGGTGATTTTCAGTGAAAAGGTTAGTCACCTTAAGGAAAAAACACTTTTTTGGTTTTGTCCAGAGCTTACGATTCTGATGGGGATCTTCTCCAGTGGTCAACTAAATTGTAAGAAAATCCCCATCAGGATCGAAAGCTCTGGGCAAAACCAAAAAAGTGTTTTCATTTTAGGGTGACTAACCTTTTTCACTGGAGATATCCCTTTTCGAAAAATATTCAAGAAAGATACATCAATTAGGGTAAGTGTGCCAAATTTCGGCATAGTTGCGTGCAAGCGTCTAAGTCTCAACTTTGAAATGTAATATTTTAAATACAAATTGATTTTTCTTTTATTCTTTCTTCTGAAAGAGTGTTGCTTGGAACCTTGTAAAGAGTTTACCGTCTTTATTTACTCTAAAATTATTCTTAATACATTTTAAAATGAATAAAAATATAGACATAGCTTTGGTGCCCTATTTCGGTCACCTTCATTCTCATAGTTCCTTGCCCTTCGGGAATTCTTCCAATGTCTTTTTCACGTCATCTCGTTTGTCGAAGCTACATTTTTTGTTATTCTTTTGCATTGTATAATCTCTAGAGTACGTAAAATCTAAAAGTTCATGGAAATTCGAGGAACAAAAAAGGTGGCCGAAATTGCAAGCTGTCCGGAATTTGGCACACTTACACTACGGATACTTTACCGATTCATTATCGAGTAAGTCCGATGCTGCCGGGATGGAAATTTCAAGGTCAATCAAAAAATCACAATTTAGACAAATCGTTTGAGAAATAAGCCCTCCAAGGTGGTTTAATTTTAACCTTCAAAAATTCGATATCGAAATGTTTTTCTAATAAATAAATTAATAAGTAAATAACTATGTAGAGCTTTGTGAATTACACCGGGCTAAAGCTCAATAGGGGATTTTATTTGCAAATTAAGCTCGTAATGATGGTCCAATGAAAAATGAAAGGAGGAATCTTTTATTCCTTGAACATTTTTAGTACATGCCTGTTCTCATATGCATTATCGTCTTTTTGTCGTCTTGGTTCCTGCCAAGACTATTTTTTTTCCAAGTCCTCTTCGAGTTCGAAAATCACCAAATAGTCGGAACAGGAACGAGCATAAAGAAAAATCGATTATGTAGAAGCACTTTAGAACAGTCATGTACTAAAAAATGCTCATTTTTATTGGAATAGCATTTTTTATTATATTAAAAATGGTTATTCCAAAATTAATTCGGGACTTAAATCAACCCAGATTTATCCTGCATTTTTTAACCGAGAATTTTTCCGAGTGTGAGTTGAAATGAATACCAAAGAGTTGAGAACACCTCCACGTAATTCATCAAATTGATTTGAAAGATTCTTCATGTGATCCAAAGACAAATTCCATCTTGCACATGAAGACGAAGTCATTGTGATAAAAATAGAGTTGTGAGATTATTTATGTGAAATGGTGGAGCTTCCTGGCTTTTGGTGTTTCTTGTCATAACTTTCTGGGTTATTGAGGTTTTCCTCCGTGTCATGGTGTGTAATTTTTCCGGGGGCAGATAGATAAAATAGAAAATTATTTCAAAATGCGTGTCACATTTAATTTACTCCCGTCACATGCGCCATCTCAAGAGCCAATATCATTCTGCCCCGATGAAGGGGGAATTCTTGGAGAAATGGATAATTTGCATTCTGGGTTGAATTTTCAAGGGGCCCATTGTTGATTATCCCCGGGAAAGGTGACTCTGACGAGGGTGTGTGTGGCTTTAATTGCTGAACTAATTGGACGCGAAGGGATCGATGTGAAAGAAATGAATCGCATTGCGTGGGGAAATGGGATGAAAATTCACGCTTTAATAAGGGGTGGATCGGAACCCTCCGCCTAGTGAATTTTGAAGCCGTGAGGATAATTATTGCTGTTTGCGCCTATTCTCCTTTGTTCACCCTCTCAATCTTCATGTCACATCAATTCACCATCCAGGGGGTCTGTCACTCTCATTTATTCCCGTACATTCGCGTTTCCTTTCACCAAAATCTCAATAGGTGGCCAATTTGTGCTTTTCCGAGTGAAAATGTGTCCAATTTGCCCAATGAACACCTCCAAACGCTCTGCCCTCAGACGATTTACACAACCTCATTCGCATATTCTTGGATTTTTCACCCAGTGAAAGTTGCAATTCCAGCCACACGAGCAGAGAAAAAAACAGCCATAGTTTACCCGAAAAAATCCACCCCTATAAAACTTGCCCAGACGATTGCCGACCACAGGGATGGAAAAAGGAGTAAAGTTAATGGATTTTGTATCCGCACTTTTACGACTTCCAGCATCCCCGGAAAGTTTTTCCAATCCACCCTTCTCATGCTGCCCCCGCAGGGAAAGATGGTGATGAAAGTCCACAAAAATGGACGATTCTTGTGCACTTTTCCTCCTTCCTGGAGGATTCCTTTTTACAGCTCTGGCCAAATTGACGAAAGGGGCGGATACAGTGGGTAGAAAAATTGCAAGAACAATCCATTAATTCAGGCAAATGGGCGTCTATTGATTGTTGTCTGGAACAGAGGCGAAGAATTTCTCTAGACATTCTCTATACGATTCTACACCGGAAGATAAGGGGAAACTTAACTGCGGAATTCAAATTGTACGATAGAACTTCACAGACAGACGATAGGCAATTTTGAGCTTTAACTTGTTTCTTCTATTCTTAGTGAATTTAAAAATTTCGATTTGGCAGCAAATTCAAAGGAATGACTATTTGAAGTGACTGACTAAAGGACTTTGTCGTACGTTTGAATCTCCCACAAACCCAAATACGTGTTTTTACTCCCAAGCCTATACTTCGGGAGGCCAATGCATATGCCTTCGCATAAAGCACACAAGGTTTTTGTGCATATTTCTCAGAAGAAGAATGAAGGATAGGAGCTGCATGTGATCCAAAAAACCTCCGAAATGCCCTAAATTTCCTCAGAAATTTAAGATCCTCGAAAATTGGTTTGAAAATTCACATAGGCGTAAGACCAGCCTAGATAACCTCTAAAATCGATTTTATAATACAAATTCTAAAGCTCCGTTTCCAAACTCAGTGAAGAAGATTGAGACTTTGGTCCGTGAACAACTAAATTTGGTCAGTAGTAGAAAAATTGAATTTTGCGATTCTCTACCCGTAAAATTTAATTCACAATCGAATTTTCACGTTTTCCGAGTTGCAAGCAACCCAAGTTGGACGCATTTCAAGGTCACCTGCTCGGCTGCCATAAGCTTATCTGGGCTTATCACTGGTCATTTTCTATTTTAAATAGTTTGAGTGAGGAAGGCCAACAAAAGAAAACGGAAAGCCAGCCAAAGAAAAAAAAGTTCATTTAAATCGGTTAATAAACATAAGAAATAGAGCCCGATCCATTTGGATATGGTAAGGGTCGGGGTACTGTGGATTGGGGTAGAGATGGATGGGACCCATCGTTAGAAAGATCTCGACCTCATATACAATAATATTCTAAAATTTCATCAAAATCGCTTCATAAACACCGAAAATATGGTCCGGTCAAAACATTTCCGATTATAGCTCAGGTCAGGGAATATCGAGGGAAGAGTGCGACCCACCGTTTTCGAAATATTCGAAATCGAAATTTCGAAAATCAATTTTTCGATTAATCGAACCTTCGATTAAATCGAATGAAATTGGGGTGTCACACGGGTTGTAGTACTCCATGAGAGCTTTCCAAAACACCAACATTTTTTAAGTTCTGATATTTAAAACCCCTTCTTGCTACACAATAAAAAAATAATCCTATTATAGTGTGTAATCTTTAATACCACTATTATAGTATTAAATTTGGAAAAAATGTTTAATTTAAAATTGTTTAATTTAAAGTTGTTGAATTTCAAGTTGTTGAATTTGGAGTTGTTGAATTTGGAGTTGTTGAATTTAAAAATTGTTGAATTTTTGTGTGTAAACTCAAAAATTGTTGAATTTTCATTTCATTTCGTTTATTTTAGCTTTTTTTTTGCCTTTTTAGACATTTGCAATGTTTTTTCTGTACTCGGGATCCTTCCTAATGCGAGATAATTACATCTGATGCTTAGATCTTCACGATATACTTATTGTGCATATAAATATTTGATGTTCTATATGACTTTTGCCCAATGAAAAGCATCTCGACTGAAGTATATGTCTTAAATGGAAATTCAATAATTTTTACATAACTTTTGTTTAAAAATTCAACAACTTTGGTTGAAATACACAAGGCTTCACACTATAATAGTGTGAAAAATTATGATCAAACTATAATAGTGTTAATTTTTGATCATGTGACAAAAAATAGCATAAAGTTGTGAATTTTTCACACTAATAATGTGAAAAACTATAATCATACTATAATAGTAGTAATTTTTAGAATTTTTCAACAGTTTTAAATTATAAAACATTGTTGAAATTTTTTTGGCTATAATAGTGAGAAATTTTACACAGATCGCAATTATATAATTAATTTATCCGATTTCACACAATTATAGTGTTAAAATTTTATACATTTTCAAATTAAACAACGTTGTTGAAAATTTTAAATCGACCGATGCCATAGGGGCTGAGTTATTAAAAAAGAAAACAAAATCTGGGGGTATTCCAGAATTTAACCTTTACCGAAAACTGGTATTTAATTAACGATATTTAACCTTTGCCGAAAACCGCTTGTCGATATCTCTTTCCATTCTCTCGCCAGAAGTGGTTATACGACAGACGGACGGATCGGGACTCGGAACGGGACCGGAAGTCCACGAAAATCGTTTTTTATCGCATATGATATTCGTGATCTAACGAGAGTCAAAACGTGTAGATCCAAAATTTGGGCCCGATCTGACGAGGTCACATTTCACCTGGGACCACAAAAGCTGAAATTGTAAAGAATCTCAGCTAACCGTTGTGTATCCAGACTTTTCATGTTATAAGTGGACATGAATAGGGCAGAGTACCCGGTTGACAGATAATGCTACAAAGCGCGGCAGTTTCCTAACCTTTTCACCGGACGTTGTCTAAATAAACGAGTCCCGGTCAAAATCTCGAAAGCCAAAATCCCGTACGCCAAAACATCGAAAGCCAAAATCCCAAATTCTTAAAAGTAACTACTCCCACGATTGCACCCACGCTTGCTGGATGCAAAGAAAAATATTCTGTATCTTGGGAAATTATTCTACACATTATCCTCCAAATAATTTCATCCCTTTTAAGATTTGGAGCATTCGGGATTTTGGCCGATTTTTAGAGTCTGTAATAACACTGAGGAAAAGGTCCTTCATTACGTATGTTAAGGAGCTTTATAGACTTGAGGATTAGCCGAGAGACGACTTAGTGTAATTATATTCGAAATAATGATTAAACCACATTTCTATCATTTTCCACTAAGCCGTCTCTCGGTTTAAGTCGTAAGTGTGTCAAGGCCCTAACTGTCCCAGTCTCTATAAAGCAAGACAAGCACTACTGGATAAAGGGGCACTCTCTCAGGGGTATAAATAGAAAGGAGATGCATAAAGGGCCCGAACTGACTGACTGAAGCATGAGGGCGGTGTAGATAGAGGCTGACGTTGAATGCGCAGCCGAGAATGGAGCTGCAAGGCACTTATATTGATGCTGCTCGTCTCCCCCAACATCTAATCTAATCTAATCTAATCTAATTAAGTTGTCCTAAGTAGTAAACTACTCAGTCTATGATGCGAGTGTGCTGGGTACAAATCCCCCTTTAAGTTAAACAGAATTGATGGAAACGTTAATTTTCAAAGCATATTTTGCCAAATTTGATCCAAAATAGTAATAAAGAAGAAATTTAAAGAAAACAAAGATTCATGATAACAATCTCTTGTTCGACTACTCCGGGGTCCTCGAAGACCGCAAGTTATTATCTCAAACCCTTTAATCTGTAGCCTTTTAGAGTACAATGAGAAACTCACACCACATCGATAGAGTATCTCAATTTCTGTCTCTTTGAGTCCGTGAAATAAAACTCAATATCAATTTGTCTTACTAAAATCATGCCTGGAGGTTGGTTAATCTTTTTTTCTGGCAAAGTGTCTTCTGCAAAACCAGAACAAATGAATAAATATTTCTGCAAGAGAAAGATGAAAAAAAAACCATATAGCTAGTGGTGAAATTTGCATTTAAATGCAGAATTGTGAAATAACGAAAATTGTGAAAAAGCTGAGAAAAAAAGGATAATGAAAAAAAAGGAACTGGACAATAAATGTTTCCAGCACTGTTCTACCCCCCCAAAAAATATCATCAAGCTTTATCTGAGGGAAATAAATTTTCACTTTCTCATAAATAGAAGAATTTCCCAGTGCGGCGTGCGAAGTAAATTTTCATAATAAGTTTTAGTGCTGGATTGTTCTGCGGTCTTTTCTTTTAGGACTTTTACATATGTTTCATTTCATGTTTTAGCACACACTGAAGAAAAAGAAAATGAATTTTTCCTATCTTCAATCATCTCTAACTCTCCTTTTTTTGTTTTTTGATTTTTTTCTAGGCTTGGTAGTTTTTTTTAGAAGGGGTAAGTTGGATATATGGCGAAATAAAGTAAAAGAGTCTCTTCAATTTACAGAATATTTCGTCAGAAATATACATTTTCCAGCATCAACTGTCTATTGTCGAAATTGTAACGATATTTTTCTGTCTCCCTATACAAATTCAAGCCCATTTCAATTTTCCCTTTTCACTATATCTTTTATTCTTTATGAAGAACCCCCTGAAAAAAAGAAATATAGGAGACGACAATTTATTCAAGTGAAAGAAAGACAGTTCCTCTCGATAAGTTTTCAGCCCAAAACACTTCGGAGGGTATCGAAAGAAGACACCCTTACCCAAAAAGGGGAGCATTTGCTTTTTATTTCTCCAGAATGTTGCACAAAAGTGCTAAACATTTTGCTTGGTGGAAGTGGATTTGAGAAAAGGTGAATGAACCAGACAGCCATTGAAAGAGAAAAACGCCGCCACATTTAAACTTCCGGCACATTTGTGACGATTTTTGGGAGCAATAGGGGTTGCAAAATCCTATAAATATTGCAAAATTTAGAATAATACTCCTTCATTCCACCAAAAAATATTTTACACAAAAAGAATCCCACTTCTGAAATTGCGAGAGAAGGGCTAGGTAAGAGAAAAATCAATGAGAATCAATTATTTATAGTAATTCTTCGGAGCGTTTTATTCGCTTCACTTCATTTGCATATTTTGCCAGAGCATTTCCCTTTTTTCCTGCACCTGCAAGCACCAGCCGAACACATAATTGATTTTTGTTAAACCTCCCTCCCAAAAAAAAAAAACAACTTTAGAACAGAACTGGAGGAGGAAGTATTTCCTCGTTTAAATTTACAAAAAAAAATCCTTGTTGTGGAACAGGAAAAAAACGATTTTCTGCAAGTGAAACTTGCTGTGGAATTCACTTTTAAATTGACGTGTTTTTCCTACCTTTTTCCCCGAATTTACTTTAATCAGAAAACTTTTATAATTGCGTTCTTCACTTACCACAATTGTTTTCATTCGGGAAATTCCTCTGCCACTTTCAGAGATATGCGCTCCCCTAAAGGAGATTCACATTTACTTCCCTCTTGGTTAATATCTAAAGTCACCTCACAAACTTGACATTTAAAGCTTGTTTTTGCAAGAAGTCGTCGTGATTTGCAAGAAAGATCAGCCGTGATGTTAGATGAGGGGCTAAAATCTCATTAACCCTGCAAAACTGTAACAGAAAAAGAAGGTAAACTTTAGTTAGAATTAAACCCAAATAGCAAAATAGGTGCCTTATGATACTATCACACTAGGATTTTCACAATTTAGTTTTAAATTCAATTGAGCCAATTGAGCATTAAAAGATTTCAAGAATTTACTTGAAAATTCTCACAGCCAGGGCAAATCTTGCAAGAAATTTGCTCAAAAAATAATTTAAAAATATTTTTAAATTATTATCATAAGTGTATTTTATTGTTAAACAAAGAAAACCCAAAGACAATCAGAACGTTTTAGCCGTTAGAAGTTCAGCTGATAGTCATATTTTAGTCATTTTGCTGACATAGCATTAAAGAACGTTGAAGTGACGTCCTGTTGACCTAATGGAAACACAGTAATGTTAAGAGACCAGAATTCTATTTTTTCATTTCAACAATCGGAAAGCACATTTCCTAATTATTGGTCAGAGTGACGTCAAAATTTCGACCCTAAACTTGTAATTATTTTTATTGCTGATAAACTAGTCAAATTTAAGTCATTTTACTGATGCAGCATTAAAGGACGTTTAAATGACATCATGATGTAATGTCGTGGCTGTTGTTATGGAGTACAGTAGAGCCTCGCTATAGGCCATATTTGGTTCCAGATTTGACACTTGGGTCGCACTATAGTCCAAGTCATTTTTTAAAATTATTAACAACTTTTAGTATTGAAATTGCTCGACGGCTTCCACTTTCTTTGCGATTGTGGTACTTGTCCTCGCTCTCTTCATTATGGATCACAATTATCACAACTACTCAATTGAGTTTGCCAAAAATATTAAAATAATTATGACAACATTGCATGTCGCGTACTAAAAAAACATAGCCTAACTTAAAATCAGTGTTTTGAAATAAACGGTCGATAAATTGTGGACTATAGACGAAGGCCTATAGCGGGGCTCTACTGTATCACTTGGGTAAAAGCACGTAGGCGTAAAATTTGTTTTCAAAATCTTGATGAATTTGTTATTTTGCTTCTTGGGTAGTAGGATTTGCAGGTATAGGTTTCATTCTAACGCAAACGTAAGATGTCCAGGAAAGTTCTGGTTACCCAAAGAAGGCTTAAGACCAAGGCACCTGGTTTTAAATATTGAGCGCTTTAGAAATTACCCTTTGCACACCTTAGTCAATACCCAAATATTAGAGCTTTTGCATTTCCGCCTGAAATTTAAATCGCAAAGATATATAATATTATTAAAATTTCAAAGTATGAAACATCGTCGGTTGAAGATACTTTAAATACCAATAGAGATATTTAAATTTTGGTGGTTACAACCACTTCATTGTAATAAACCGCGGAAAGCTCCCTCATGTTAGAATTTATTTGAATATCATTATAAATTAGATGATTGCCATATTGGGCGTATTTGCTTCCAATTCCTCCTGGAGAATGAATCTTCATAGACAAATAGGGCAATTTCCTGCCTCTTGAATTTCCCCATCATTTCCTATCTTCCTTTTTTTTTTCTCCACGGAAAATAAAAAGAAACCATGTAAATCTACAGCATAATTTCTCTTGGGGGTGCAAATATCTAAAAAGGAGGAATTGGTGGGGTATTCTTGAATCAATATTTGCATATTCACATCTCCCACCTCAAACATTTTTGACTTCCACATTGTGTATAATGTTTTATTCAGCGAAAGAGATAAGGGTGGAGATTAAATATTTTCTCGTGCATCTCACGCTAAATTGATGATGATTCACTTCAAGCTCTGCACAATCAAGATGTTTTGTATTCATATTAAATCACTGCAATGTGGACAGCTTTTGGAGAGCTTTCTGTCTGGCTTTTTGGGGGCAGGACGAAAAGGGCTGGTTTTTGGGATTGGGTTTGTGGGTGGTTGAATATCATGTGAAACATGATTTGGAGCAATGTGCTTCATTAAATGAGATAATCCGGCTTTTATTGTAACTCAGAGATAGACAAAAGCACAAATTCACTTGGGGAAAATGAAGTTAATTACAAGTTTGTGCCAGACAACTTTTCTGCCACTCTCTGTTTTTCCTCCTCTCCCCCTTGTCCTTTTCCAGAAAATCCCAACGACTCTTAGCCCTGCATGATTATTGAATATTTTATTGTTATTTTGATACTCGATTCAAGGAGGGTGTAGTTATCCCCGAAAAAAACCCTTACAAATACATTTTTCTATATGCTTCTATTTTATTTCCAATAACTAACGTTGATGTTTCTTGCCCGGTGGGGTAGTCCAAATCAACAAAAATAGAAAGATAAAAAAAAAAGAATCACAGAGGGAGAAAAATCCCTTTCAATATCTCTCTGTCGACACTCTAAGGATTAAGTGCACTTGAACATTTTCATTACATTCTAACACCCACCCCTCAGTATTTTATTTGGCCAACACTGTGGATTTTCCAGGCGCCAATTCAGTGGGAAACATCACAGATTTCTGTCACGCATTTCAATTGGCGATAGAGAAATATTTGACTGGGATTGTGTGTAAATTGCACGAGACAAATCCCAGGGAAAACTAATGCCATGTATTGATTGATTGACAAGAAAGAACACCTCACTATTTTCCCTTGGTCTTTTTTCAGCTTGATTTGGAATGCTCTCATACAAGGTACTTTAAGAGCTATTGTTTACTCAGATAAATATCTCTATATATCCATTTTTTAATGTTATTATGCTAAACACTTGAGAATGTTTAAATGTTTAGCTATCAAATCCCATTTAAACAAGGGTATTTTAAATCGAAATCTCCCTTTCGAAATAAAAATCGAAATAAAATCAAGCCAGCAATTGCATATATTTCGGCGCATATTATCTTCTTCGAAAAACTCTATCTTTAGAATATTATCGAAAATCTATACTTTTCGGAATTAGCTAGAGATAAGTCAAAATCATCGGAAAGAAAAGAAAGTACGAATGTGATTATGTAAGAATCATACCTAACTTAGAATGCTTCAGTGAGACAGGACTCGTACAAAAGATAATAATTTCCTGATTTTCTTTCAGAAGTTATCATCACCATACATAAACCAAATATTTATCTTGTCAATTATTGTTATTCCGATATTGCTAAAAAGATATAGATTTAGAAATACCCTGCTTAAATAAGCCTTTTAACCCTTTAACGACGAGACAGTTTTCGCGGATCGAAATTCAGCAATAAAAATGAAATCGATATACAAAATCAGTAAAAGGTCTTACATCTAGCCTTATAAAATCCAACAGAGTCTGATTCGATGTATTTTTTACATCTTATGAGCGATAGGAACAAAGTTAACCCAAAAATTGAAGTAATTTTTCTGACAATACCAATGAATGATAATTTTCACTTTAATGAAAAATATTATGTTTGAGTATTGTAGTTTCTTTTTCCAAAACGGTTTTGCATTAAAAAAAATTGGAAGTATAAAAAATATTTGAAATTAATTTTTATTATGACAATTTAAAAATTCTTCATTTTTAGCTTAAAAATTTACTATTTAGCAAATAGCTGGAGACTTGCAAAAAATATCCTACATTCCTTCAACCTTCTACTTTGCAATTACGTACAAACATATGAAAAAAAAATAACTTTAGGTAGTCAGGAAAAAATATTTTTTTTATGGGACACCGGTGTTCCAATCGTCCTTAAAGGGTTAAGAGTGTATTTGCGGGGGGATTTTGATACGAAATCATAATTTTCAAAATGAAAAATACCCTACTGTACATTACTTGGTGTAGATTTGTTTATTTTTCGGCACATAAAATCTCTCTATTGAGGAGTTTTACTTTAATATCTTCGAGTACTTCCACGTGAAAGCATTGGCTCTGTTCAGTAATAACCTTTCGAAGAGACAAATCCACTCCAAAGCCAAGCCAAATCTATTCGAAAATCCACCGGAAGCCTAAAGTGCAAGTTCACGTATTCGCCACTTTAGCGCTGATTTTTCTGCTATTTCGAATTTTAGTATTTTTGACATTACAATCGCCAACAACGTCAACAACAATGTGCAAACGTTTGCTGCAAAAACTGAATTTTTCTGTAGTTTTGTGGAATTTCAGGATGGCAGAACGTTTGAATTACAATTTTATTAACATAAACGTCTGTTTCATGAACTTCTTCACTTTTGTGTAACTCGTCGGTTTAAACGTTCGAACTTCCAACGGGTTTTTTGGTAAATTCTCTCTGATATACCTTCGAATCGGTAAAGGAAAAACCTCAACCGGATAAATCTCTCAAATCGGGAAGGTTACTAACGAGAGGATTGTGTCATGTCGAGTCGTAGTCAAAATTCCGAAAACCAAAATTTCGAAATCCAAAATTCCGAAAGCCAAAATCCCGAACGCCAAAATGTCGAAAAGCCCCCGTCGCGGCCTTTCGAACCCCGAAACTTTTTTCGTTACTGGGTACTGAACAGGCTAATTCCCGAATGGTTCGAAATGCCTAAAGTCAAAATTCCGAATGGGTAGAAATCATAAAAAGCCAAAATCCAGAATTCTTAAAAGATCATAGCTATTCCCATGATAGCCAGCGCTCTCTGGAAACAAAGGGAAATTTTCTATATTTTGGAAAGTTATGCCACCCATTAATTTACATATAATTTCGTCCCTTTTAGGATTTTGACCATTTGCGATTTTGGTTTTCGGTATTGTATCTCTTCTGGATTTTGACATTTCGGATTTTAGTCTGCACCGGTTCTTTGCTAAGTTCTACTTGTGTCAATGAAAAAGAATAACTCAGAGAAAAATAAACAATTGATAAAATTATAGAAATTTAATTAAAAATTTTACTTTTTTGGGATGAAAGTTTTATCTCTCTTTTCTGATGTTTTGGTCTTTATGCATTGTTTTCTCATTTTATCAATCTATTAATTTTACAACATTATGCGATTGAGCTTCACAAATATTTGAAATAAAATCGAAGATCTATCACTGTTTGTCTTTTAGCCAGGATTCACTCGATTGGATTATAACATTAGATGGAGAAAATTTATATCAGGAATGAACCATTAACGCGATATCTTCAGAGACTTACCGATGCAAAGTACAGTGAGTTGCATTTCGAAATTGTCTCGTTTAGAAGAGGCTTTATTGTTCTAAAAAAAATCTGTTACTGCAAAACTGAACTGGATTGACTTATACTGATGTTTTCAGCATTTTACGCATACATTTTTAGACAATTCGTCTCTAGGAGAAAGCACGCTACATTAGGCGACTGAAGCTTCGGATAAACCAAGTTTTTTCTATGTTTCTAATGAATTTTAAACATGGCCCTTTTCAGGAAATTCGAGGCATTGGACATTATTGATAAAATATAATATGACATAGGTCAAATTAATTAAAAACATGTTGTAAAGAACGGTTTGTTTGAAGCTTGAATCGGCCGAAGGTAACGCGCTTTCCCCTATATCGTGAAAAATGGTTTCAAACCAATAGTTAGACCCCTAAGCTTCTTCTAAACGAAGATATTTCGAAATGCAGCCCATTATGCTATGTTCTGCTGAGTCTTGGGAAATCTCCTGAAGTGGTTTGTTCCTAAGATAAATTTTCTCCATCTTGTGTTATAATCTCTCCCAAGTATGTCTTGACTAAAATAGAAAGTCATGTAGATTAGTAATAAGGGAAATAAATATAGGGGAAGTGGGGCACCTTTGAAAATGGGGCACCTTTGAAATTGGGATTTTTCACCTATTTTTAAATAAAATTGAGACTCATCGTGATATAATTTTACTGCACAAACAGATTTAGAAGCTAAATTACACTATGATATGGCCCAGTTCCACTTAAGCTTAGGAGAAAAAAACCCAATTTCAAAGGTGCCCCACTTTCAAAGGTGCCCCACTTTCCCCTACCTGGTGTAGGGGGAAGTGGGGCACCTTTGAAAGTGGGGCACTTTTGAAATTGGAATTTTTATCCTATTTTTAAATTGAATATAGACATATCATAACGTAATTTACCTTCTCAATCTGTTTGAACAGCTAAATTATATCACGATAAGGCTCAATTTTATTTGAAAATAGGTTAAAAATTCCAATTTCAAAGGTGCCCCACTTCCCCCTATTCTAAAAGGGTTATCGAAACAGTGAAGTTGTTGGACATTTTGAGACATTAACGGTTCTGAGAACTACATTGCTTCACAGAACAACATTTTCTAACTCAGAGAATATTCTTTTTATATTCTTTTCCGACGGTTTTGACATAGTGTATCTTCTCTAGGTACATAGAAATCTCTGTAGCTTCGCAAAAATATAGGAAAAACATGAAATTTAAAATTGAATCAGTGCTTATGGAGCTTTATTCAAGCATCCAAGCCACGTGGCGAGTGAAAACGAGGGAGAAAGTGACGTTGCGCCACACAAAATCAATAACCTGGAGGATATTCTTTGATCTGTGAAAATCCACAACGACTGCTGGCGTGCCTTTATTAATTTTCCCTCTCGTGACCGTTTGTTTGTTTTTTGGTTTGAACATTTAAAAAAAAAATAAAACAGAAAAAATCCACACAGGAATTCAACAAAAGGCTCGTGATTTTGCCCCAAGCGCGGAAAATTATACAATTGTCATTACAAATTTATTATTTTTGCTGGGATTGTTTGGGTTTTTTGGAGCTTTCTTTTTTTGTAGATTTACAAGTGAATAAAAATAAATCAATTTGGGGAAAAAGCCCTCAATGTAAAAACAGTAAAGAGAAATTTAATCACTTTTCCTCCGAGGCTTCTCTTTTCAATATTTGCCAACAATCCTCACCCCATCCACCACCCCCTTAGCTAAGATTTTGCTTTCGGATTAATTTTTAAACAAAATTTAATTCCTTTGATGAGCAATACATGGAAATGAATAATTTATGTAGAAGTGGGAAATTCCGCATATAATAGAAAGAAAGAAAAAAGTTTAAAATTATGAAAATAAACTCTGCATTGCAAATTTTTTTTTTCATCTAGAAAAAAAATTTTCGCTCCTTTCAATTATTTTTCATTTGTTGCGAGAAAATATTCACTGGAATTTTTCCCATTTAAAGTTTCATCCTCATTCTCCAATTTCCTTTTAGGGATTTCTATAGAGAAATTCTTCATTCCATCCCATTTCTGTTCCGACTTTAAGTGAGTCTGAATGGTTGCATTTTTCTTGTTTGAAAAGTTATCATCAACTGGGCTGTTATTCTTTCACTTTTTTTTCTTCCTCGTTGTTAGACAACACCATCAAAAGTGTGGAAATAGAAAGGATGGGAGGGAAAACTCCACTTACCAGTTACAAAAATAAACACTCAATGTACTTCCGACATTCATGGATTTTTTTTCCTCTTCAAAAGGGAGCCCACCATTTGAAATTAACACCCTTGAGAAAGGAGAGAGTGGTGCTTTTTTCCTCTAAAAGAAAGAACCAAGAGAACAATGACAGGCAATTGAGTGGATTTTTCCAGCTTTAGGAGAAAGTAAAAGAGATTTGGAGCAATAAGAAAAATCATTGAGTAAATAACTCTCATCTATTCATTGGTTTTCACGCTGAGAAAATGGAACTAGAGGGGCTTTTAATTGGGAAGCCCACGAAAAGTTGGTGAGATAATTAATAATCTACCATAGCACATGTCTAAAAGATATTTCTTGAAATAAACATCTCCAAGAGAGATCCACAGATGGAGGGATGGCCTGCCTAGGAAATCAATGGTAATGGGTGTTGTTGGTCTTGTCACAAGTTCTGCAATAAATTAATCAATAGTTCTAAAATAGAAGGGAAATTGGTTAATGGGAGATCCTAATTGGAACTCTCAATTACACTGAAAAACTTTTTAGTACAGGATTGTACTAAACTAGCTCACTGGAAATTAGGGCGTTTCAACTAGGAAAAATTTTTTTTGACACTATTCTCACGGTGCTGTATTTGATGAGACTAGAAAGTTTTTCTTCGACGACCATATGATCAGAAATTTGTTCTACAGAGAGGGTCGTTCAGCCACCTCTAAACAGCGTCTGATCATATGGTCGTAGAAGAAAAACTTTCTTGTCTCATCAAATACAGCACCCTGAGAATAGTGCCAAAAAATTTTTTCCCTAGTTGAAACGCCCTACTGGAAATGATACACGATAATACCTTTCTGAAGATATAATTAAATTTGAACTTCCAATTTTACGATTAAGTATTTACACAGAGAGTCTTTTTAGCATACGACTGTACTAAACTAACTTGCTGTAAATGATACACGGTGATAACCTTTGTAGGGAAAAAGTTAAATGGGAAAATCTAATTGAAACTCTCAATATAAGGATTAGTTTCAACATAAAATCAGAGAGAAACGGTTTATAAACAAAGTGTTTACAATGAGAATTCTTTTAGCACATGGCTGTACTAAACTAGCTAACTAGAAATGGTACACGATGATACCTTTGTGAGGATATAGTTAAATTTGAACTTTCAATTTTAGAATTAAGAATATACACGAAAAATCTTTTAGCACATGACTGTACTGAACTAACTAGCAGGAAATAATACACTATGTTGATATTTGTAGGGAAAATGTTAAATGGGAAAGCCTAATTAGAACTCTCAATTTAAGGATTAGTTTTAATATTGAACCAAAGAAAAATGTTTTATAAACAAAGTAATTACAATGAGAATCTTTTTAGCATATGGCTGTACTAAACTAACTTACAGGAAATGAGACACGATGATGACCTTTATAGGGAAATAGTTAAATGGAAAAACTTTATTGGAACTTTCAATTTTTGGACAATTTAAATACGAAAACAAAGAGCAATGTTTTAAAAACGTATTCATGCTGAAAATCTTTTTAGTACATGAATGTATTAAGCTAAATTGCAGGCAACTTTTGTAGAGAAATAGTCAAATGGGAAAGCCTTATTGGAACTTTCAAATTTAGTATGTTCAACTTTAGTATATGGCTGTACTAAACTAACTTACAGTAAATTAAACACGGTGATGACATTTGTACCTTTTTTCGTTTCTATTCGCTCATACAACGTTCAGGTAGATGTGAGCCTTCCTCAGGTAGGGAAAATTCGGAAAAAATCTCACAATTTCTTCTCGCTACAATTGTACTAAAAACAAAGAAACTTGTGGCATCTTTTCCCAAATTTTTCCTACCTGATGAAGGAGGAAAATGGGGGGGAATCTACCGAAATATTGTATGAGAGAATAAAAACGAAGAAAATAAAAATATCATCAACGTATATCATTTCCTGCAGGTTAATTTAGTGCAGTCATGTGCTAAAAAGTTTCTCAGTATAAATACTTTAATTTCAAATTCTTGTTCTTAGGTTTCATATTAAAAATAATCTCAATTGAGAGTTCCAATTAAGTTTTCTCGTGTAACAATTTTTCTACAAAGGTCAACACCGTGTATCATATCCAGCATCTAATATACTTTACTAACCGAGAAAACCTTTAAAAATAAACTAATTTGTATCAGAAATTTGTATCTTTTGCGTTGAATATAACAAGAGTTAAGCAAAAATGATGAAATGAGCAACAATTACTTAATGAGATGAAGAAAACAGTATGACTCCAATAGTGTCAACAAGGTGACAACGCATTTCACTCTTTTAGATCTAAAATTTATGATTTAAAGTACTAAAACTAAACCTGGAATTTCAAGGTAATTGCAATGGTGCTTCAAAATTCTTAGAGGCTTAGATATTGGAGTCGTAAAATATTGGTAAAAAACGTAAAAGCTTGAGTACTAAAAATGCAGAATAGATGGCAGCGCCACTCGTGAAAAAAGCGATGCCCTTAAGCAGAGGAAATACTTTCGATTGACTGTGAATGTTCGACAAATGTTTTGTTTACGTTTTGAAATGCAATTTTTTCAATTTTTTTATGCCCTTGTTAAATCTTAAATACTTCTTTTATTTTTAGTACTTGACAAAATTTAATCTGTTTTCTAGTTCTAAAGCACTGCAATTCTTTCATGAATCTTTGAAAACGTCTTAACCATCTTTCCGTAATGCGACGCCATCTGTTGTGGAATTGGATGATAGCTGATTTACCAAATAAATCAATTTATTTTTATATCTTCAATCTTAGACAATTTTAACGATTTTTTATCCTTTGTACTAAATCGAGGTTCTCCTTTTGTCCATGAAAATGGATTACTTAAAAAGAAAATAAACTAATGTTAAATTTCAAGAGACTTACTGTATTAAGAACTTCTTTTGAGGTTGAATGCTTTATTTCTTTTTTCAAAAATTTTTGTGTCTAATCTAGACATAAGGGAGCTGTGTCAAATTTCGGCCAGCTTTGTACTAAATATCAAGTGTTTAAAATACTTAACCTATTGTTTTACTACAAATTAATGAAGATTGAAAACAAGAGCAAGGGATCGAGGGAGTTCCTCGATCCCTTGCTCTGCAGATTAGAAAAGTGCTAAAAATTTATGGAATTTTGAAAAATAAAAAAAGTGTCCTGTTCCAAATTTGCCACATTTCCATTACGGAGAAAAATTTACTTCTTGGGCGTGTTTCTTTGATGTGAAGAAAACCTCCCCTGCAAGTTTTGATCACCTGCTACTATTTAGGGGGTCTTCAGTATTCGTCACATAAAATTCCTAGAATGTCGCTTTTTGAGATCAAAGACTTGGCACAGAACAAACAGCTAAACCATCGTAAACTCTGTGCTCCTTTGAGGGTCCAATCCAGGGGATCTCTTTTTTGCAGCATCCCGCAGTTCAAAAGTGAAGCTGAACTCATACGAAATAGTACCATAAGAGACACCAAAGTGCCACGCACCATTAAATCTTCAGCCTCTCAAAATAGAACATTAGCATTTCTTCCTTTAATTGCCAACACTTTCGAAAATTTTCCTATCCCATCCAGGCCTATTTATAGGGCTTGGTGTCAAAAAAAATTTTCTAGAGTTCAGTGTCAGTACTCAAAACTCATAGATTTTCCTTCCAATTTGTGCTGGATGGCATACCAGTGATAAATTCTAATCATCGACTTTCACCTCTTGCCTTCCATTTTTATCTGACTTAGGGGAGATGGGGGGATACTTTTGTGACAGAGCTGTGAAATAAATTTACAAATCTCTGAATTCTTCAAATTCATTTGCTTTTCCTCACTTTCCTTTCCCATTCATACGGAAGACTCATCATTTCCCCTTCGGTTTGTCATTGAACTCAACGGAAGAATTCCAAGGGAATCAGATTGAGAATGTTCGAGGGTTTCTGATGAAAGATCAGGGTGTCTGAATTAATTGTACATTTCGTAGAAAGAGGTGTCAATTGCAAAGAGTGTAAATCCTTCTGAAATATTTATATGGATTTGATTTATTCCTCAAAATTGAGCACTTTATGAAGACATGAAGCTATAACAATAAAAAGCAGGGAAGATGTATGAGATATACAGCAAATTACTCTCTTAGGAGTTTATATGGAAATCTGCTCTTGTCACTTTATGACAATCTTCAGCACAGGCGAAAAGTTTATCCCTCCAGAAATACTCTGGGATTTATACGTACTAATTTTTTTGAGTCAGAGTCACACAGCATCAGTCACCCTCCCTATGCCCTTTTGATAAAAAAAATCACACCGACTTAAAAGAAAAGAGGGATGCCAAATGCTGAGTTTGTTGCCTGAGCTTAATGGCTAAATCGCAAGATTCTGTAGATTTTAGGGTGATAAGATCACCCTAATGCCTATTGATTGCTTTTTTTCCGAAGAGAAACCTTATTTTCATTTATGAAACCTTTGAGGTTAAAAATATGATATTGGCAATAACCTTAACAATTAGATTGAAACGTAAAACGGTCTCAAAACCTATATTCATAATTTTGAGGAAATGCATGCTTAAGATTTTTACTTAAAGACAAATTAATAAATTGTATTAAAAAAAACTAATACTGTGATAGCAATCACAATGGACGTAAGAGTAATGTCGAATTATTGACGTCACTCTGACCGTTTATAACACGTGCTCTCTGACTGTCAAAATTAAAGATTAAAATTCTTGTCACTTAACATTGTATTTCCAGCCAGTATTATGAAATATTGTATTTATTATTCATCTAGATTGAGACATTTTTCACACATTTCAACGAATGTTCAAAATAAATTGAACTGGTTGCTACCCAGTAAGCAAAACTTGGTCAAATCACCGAAATCTAAAGACAAAACCTCGATATTAACTGGTCACACAGATCAAACAATGGACAAAGTGTCAAAAAAGGAAATAAAATCGCACAAAAAATGAGCGAGAAAAATTTGAAGAATCTTACCTGATATTAACCAATATGTAACTACTCCACAGGAGGCAAAATAAAACTAGTAAGAAGATGAAAAATGTAAAATGGTAAGGATATCCAGTTAGAAAATTTTTGGTTAGCGATATCTTCAATTGAACATAATCAGTGAATACAGGGTTCCCAGGATTAATCACATTTACGGGATCGAAGAAATCTGCATTAAAATGCTTCATGCACTTAAAAAATTTGCATGAAGATTTCACTCGAAAAAGTTACAGGAACGCCATAATCTATGAAAACATATTTTAACATCAATTTTTCTGACAATTTTCGGCACAAAGTGGTCATAAAAATGATTTTGAAATTTAACACGGAAAAATATTTGCATACATTTGAGGGTAAAGGAAGGTTTTGCAGCTTCATATTATGCACCTTAATAAAAGTTGATTTTCTTCCAAGTTACTAAACAAATTTCATCCATGACCAAATCCTAAAGCTAGCCCAACACCTCACATTTTCTGACAAACTTGGTAGCCTTTTTTCCTAGGTTCAAAAAGTAAAAATAAAAGAAATGGGGCTAAGATCGTAATTCTGATACGTAATATTTTATTAAGTTTCTCATACTTCAAGTGTCTTTTCGGAAAAAAACAACTATTCCAAGTGATAGACAGTTTATCAGGGTTATTATTTACCGAGAAAACTTTTTGCTCGAAGGAGATCGTCTTTGTGGATAGAGGAAAATTCATAAAGACAACCACCTTTGCAGCTCAGTAAAATTGAATTTTGCAGCTTCGTAAAAACATCTGTAAGAAATATTGACCGTCAACTTTGAGAATTCTTCACTGTTTAGGGTCAGAATGTACACACCGCTCTAGAATATTTGCCGCATCAGAGATTCCAGTGAATAACTTTACAAGAAAATTGAGATATTAAAGAATTTTCATGAAAAACTCGAAGAAAAACAAGCACTTCCATATAAAAATGAGACTTCATCAAATGTTCTTGTATTACTTCTGTTAAGTAATACAAATCTTTTAAGAATTTCTCATTCATTTTCCATATTTTAAAATGGAACTTCTCACATTTTACTTAAAGTTGTTGGCTGGGCATTTTAGAAATCAGTAATTCTCGAAATTTTTTCGAGGATTACAAAAGGTGTGATTATGAGAGAATCACACCTAACCAAGCACTTAGCTGACTGTCAGAATGCATTTCAAAAATAGTATTCCGAATGTCACAAAAACGTGTCTTAAAAAAATAGCATAAAATTGATTTTTCAACTAATGGTACCTCCTACAAACGGTAAAAGCAAGTAGATGAGAGTTTAATCTAAACAATGAGGTGCAATTTTTGTGTCCGGTGTAATGGTTCCGGGGAAATTAGGTTTACACATGTGAAAAAAAAAATTTACGTAGCTGAGCTAACCCGGGCAACTTCGTATAAAATTCCACTAAATTTTCATTTTCCTATAGAGGAAAATCCAAGGATTTCCATGAATTTTGTGAGGCGAAATTATGAACCTAATAAGCAAGAGATTTTTTCTGACACAGTCAGTGGTTTAATTGATTTGCTTTGTGTGGTATTCAGTAAAACATCTTAAATATTATTCACCCTTTTCAGTATAAAGCTGCACAACCTACATAAACTGAGAGTTTCGTTTTAAAAGATATTTTTGGAACAGGAGAAAGCTCGCGGATACACTTATATGGCATTTAAAAATTGAATATTTGCAAAAGATATTTTTGGAATATGTTACAGAAACGCCGTGATGTATGCAAAACGTTTTGGGTGTCAATGTTTCGATCTGTTTTCAGCGTCTACGATGACATTCTAAATTAGCTCCCATTGGTAGACAATCCACATGAAAGTCTTTCAATCCATTGTCACTCAAAGCGGATCTCCTTGTATATCAAGAATGATTTTACAAATTAGCTCCTAATGGTCGGAAGATTGCATAATTGTATATGAGTGTAGTCCCGCTAGGTGCATAATCCCAGGGGGACCTCTACATGATCAGAAATATTCCCATCTGATCTGATCAGCTGATATGAATTTACGATGTGCACAGTATTTGGTCAAATTTTGATATTGGACAGAAAATTTTTTTTTTGGGTAGAACTGATTTTCTCCGATATTCTATCTAACATAATCTTTTGAGGAACTTGACAAGCATTATTGGCGTACTAAGCACAATATCGCTAATACTAAGATCGTGTATTGGCAGTAATTAAAATTGGTAACTTATTGAAGATGTCTTTGGTTAGAAAGCCTTAATTCATGTTTTTCCCTGATGACTCCCAACTTTCAGTCATATGACTTCCAAGGGTCTTAGATATGACTAACTCAAAATTTCAGACTTAATGAAAATTAGCTTTTGCTCTTTGGGCTCATGTGATTCTTAATAGTGTGACATTTCTAAATCTCATTTTACATCGCATTTCTTAAAGAATTCTACAAGACAGTAATAAGAAGAAATTTATGCCTGTATTAGGGTAAACTAGGGCAGCAATTAACACGGAATAGTTGTAAACATTGCATATTTAAAATTATAATTATATTATCAGATTTCAGAGAACGATACCTGTATCAATTTGTAAATACTCTCAAAATCCTTGTCCACAGAAGAAGTGGTCGACATAAGTCAAAGTAGTGTAGACATAGATATCAGTGTTTCGTACTACTTCATGTATACTACTGCTCAAGCCTCCCCTTTGCCATTTAATTCAAAAATCGATTTGTTTGTTGCACCTCTTATTATTTTACAGTGAGTTCCGGCTTAAGAGAAAACGGACTGAGAGAATTTGATATGAATTGTCTACTATTGGGAGCTCATTTATAAAAATCATTTTAAAATTCCCCTAATGTCTTGCATATATCTCGGCGTTTTCGTAAGTTATTCCAAAGATATCTCTTGCAGGTATGCAATTTTACTGTGTCACTGGAGTTAACTCGCGGGATTTTTTCCGTCCCGAAAATTCTTTGAAAGCGGTAGGGGAAAGTGACCATGCTTGATACTGCAAAATGATGTCCAAGGTTTGTGATTATTTTCTGATTAACACACAAGCCGAAGAGATTCTTGCACTATGACAAAAAAATGTCTCACTTATTAGGTTCATAATCCAACCTCAAATAGTTCCTGGAAATCCTTAGATTTTCCTCAAGAAGAAAATGGAAATTCAGTGGCGATTTTTATACAAGTTGGGTCCGGGGCCTTCCTGTATAATAATTGATTCGACAATTCGGAGGCCCATTTTCACTGCAAAAAATTCACCGGATACAAAAAATTGCACATCAATATTTAGACGGAACTCTAATCTATCTGCTTAAGTCGTTTGTAAGACTGGTTATTAGTTTTAAAATCACTTTTATGTAATTTTTCTAAGTCATGTTTTTATGACATTAGGGCGCTAGCGAAAACCATTTTTTTCACTTTGAGTCCATGAAAATGTCATTCTGCAACCTTAAAATTCAGGCAACAGGATTGAAGATTATGTCAATTGTCGATAAAATTGGCGGATTGCAATATGTGTAATTATGAAATAATCACATCTAATGATATAGTTGCCACATTAAAATTATCATTCATGGACCCTTCTTAGAATTTAGGATGGACACAAGTAAAATTTATGAATTTGTTACCACCCACAAAAACAGTGTCCACCAATTAAAAATATTTTTACATAAATATTAGCACTGATGACCCCTCTATGTGCCTATGATAGTAGTTTTCGTGAACAGCGACATTAATTAAGAAATACTTATGAAATATCATGTATCGAAATTACAGTTTTGGGCCTATTTTTAATTTTTGCTTCCTGAAACTAGGAAAAAAGAGCTAGGATCCTAATTTTTTTAGGAAATGTGAGGCTTAGCACCAGCTATTGAAATATATTGCGATGAGTCATAACTATTGATTAACATAGGAAAAAAATAGTTATTATCAAGCTTGGATCGTATCAAGCATGGTCACTTTCCCCTACTCCCGGTTATTTAAATTTCTGAATTTTAACCTTCCCCAAATCCTCCAACATTATTTAATATTTCCAGAGCTGTTAAGCGTGGTTTATATCTTGAGATTTGATGGTTAATAAAAAGAGCAGAAATTTATTTTCGCGAAAGCTCATTCATTGAAAATATCGACTCATTGAATGTGTAAAGCGTGAATACAAATTAATATCCAGCATGATATCAAAGGTTTTTAGGGAAATGCAGTGAAATGGAAAAGTGTGGTGCAACAATTTGCTGTAGCGTGTGGATTATTTCATTATTTCCAGGGGAAAACATTGCTAAGAGAGTTATGGTTAGGGATTCTGTGGCTTTTGCTGGAGCAAAAATTCCAACTGCTCTTGGTGCAATATATTGGATACAGGTTGAGAATCAGGGTATGAGTTCTTCATGGCCATAAAAGGGATTACGTGAGAAATTCTCCGCAAAATTTTCCCCAAACACCAAAAGAAGTAAAAAAAAAAATGAAATGGGAAAGAACAGCACAACCCATACAACTTTTTTATTGAGGAAGACGATCAAGTTGAGCCAGGGGTTTTAGAGAAAGATTGTGGCTTGGTGGAAAAGTGTTGGAAGAATATTTTTCTTGCAATTGGAGGGTGGAAAGTGTTCAAGAAGAAAAATCCCATGTCCAAATCTATCTTGATGAAATTGTCGGTATTTCTCATGTATTCAGGTCCATCTTTTGTGCTAAACTTTCTCTTTCAATATCAAATCGATAGTATCCCTCCTAGGGGCTGAGACTGCAACTTTACCATCCTCCCTTTTTTTTTGGCATACTCTGTAAAATGTCTGTTGGAATTGCAACTGTGTCCAAAAAATCTACAAGTCACTCACTTGCAATAAAATTCGCCTTTTACCGTCATTTTCCACAAGAGACACTTTTCTTACAGCACAAGAAATAAATAGACATTTCCGTTTCTTGTGCTTCCACGTCGCGCCTTCGTCAGAGAATGTAAGGGTCACCCAGGGAAAAAAAAGAGGAGGAACTCCTCCAGAAAGGAGATAAAATGCTGAAATCAGTTTAAGTACTTCAAATCCGGTACTTTTTCTCCTTCCCAAAATGACCATTGCATGAGAATTTCCTTTTGGGTCCATCCCACTTCACCAATCTCTTTTTTTCCCTGTCCTCCTACCCTTCCTCTTCCTGGCCAACCCAACATGGGGTTTGTGGGAACAGGAAGACGCCAGCTCTCAAGGAAACCACCACACTAAATCCTCTCTTTTATATCACATGCAATATTTATTATGATGGAATTTTCTTCTATGGACTTTCCATTTTTCCACACCATTCTCCACCCTCCCCTTTTTTCCCTCGAGGAATTATGGCAATAATTTCCACAACTGGACACTTTAAATATAAATCTCAATCTATGGTAGACTTTTGGACCACTTTGGTCTGCTTTTTTGACCTTCCTCCACTGCTAAACGGTCAAAAAATGCGTCACAGATGGAAGAAATTAATTGGAAAATTCTAGCACGTGAAGCGTTCTCGTGTGTAAAAGTACCCGGAAAGTACCGTCGAGACAGTCGCCAAAATCCCAAGTCTTGGCGCATAATTCATTTAAATGTGAATTATGTGTTTTCGCCATTGTCTGACTGCACTTAAGGGAGCTTTTTGTGCTGAGGTGGGCTATGGAGGTACCGCTACCATTGAAGGTTTTCCTGTTTTCCCGCAAGGATAAGTTTTTAGAGAAAAAACATATAATACTTATTCACTTGAGAGATTATACAAAAAATCAATAATCTTATTTTAAGAATTTTTTCGACTTAGGAATGTAGGGGAAAGCGGGGATAGATAGTGCATGGGAGTTTGAAATTAAGATAAATTGCAAATTTAAGAAGTAACCTTTAGGCTTACGACCTAAGACTTATACGGGCTTCAGACCTAAGGCTTAGCCATAAGGCTTAGGCCATAGGCTCTAATTTTGTATCAATCACATTGTTTTGGAAAAATTTAACGTAGGATTGGATCATTAAAGATAAATGACCTATTAGGTTTCCAAAAAGCAACAACATTGATCGATATTTAAGATTTTCAGACTTTCGGAAACTGGGCTACGCCTCTAGTCTGCAGACCGCTTTATATGGGCTTCAGTCCTAAGGGTTAGTTAAGTGTCTTAATTTCCCTAACTGCTTATTATTAGTAAGATTTTACCAGGGATCAGTTCTCCATATCGGATTACCGATGCATCCAGGCCACCATAATTGGGCCCCTTATGCTCTGTGTGTGTTTGGATCAGTGACAGTGAATATTTGTATCGACTGAAGTACCACTTTCATGCCGAACCTTGTTCTCGTACCAGCCTCTATTGTACAGCCGGTTCACTTTTTTTGCCAATACGCACCATTGACATTACTATTCATTCATTCACTGGACGAATTCAAAGTCGATATCACATGAAAGATCTTTTTCTGCTGCTGCTGAGCTTTGAATCCGGGACCTCACTGTCATAGAGACACTACTCTACTCACTGACCCACTGAGGCTCCTATTATTAATTATTGGTAAAGGTTGTTGGGAAAATTTTCATTTAAAATTAAATATTGAGAGCAAATAATCCACAAGATTTTTAAAAACCAAAAAATTATTGCTATTTCGGAATTTGAAACCTTCGGGAACTGGGCTAAACTTCAAGTCCGAAGACCACTTTATGGCTCTAATTATAAGGTTCTAATAATATCTAATCCTGAGTTAGGATTTTTACCAGAAACCTTAAATGATCAGTAATTATTACTGATCACTTAAGGTTTCTGGTAAAAAATCCTAACTCAGGATTAGATATTAAGACAAAGTGATTCACCATATCCTAAAAACCAATTATAAATCAGTTATTTAAGGATTTGAGGCTTTTAGAAAGTTCCCAAAGGTCTCAAAGTGCTAAATAGTTACCAATTTTAATGCTTTTTCAGAATGTAGTAGGACATTTGCCTTCAATAATCCAGTTCTAAATTTTTTTTCCAAAAAATCTTGATTGATAAGAAATTAGGGCAGCTAATCCCGCGGTTTGAATTGAACCACGTACTACATAAAACCAAAACTGTCACAAGTCTTATAATGTACTTCAAAAAGAGTTTTATCACCTCGCAAAGCCTGGGACGCTTTATCGCCTCTTGTTTCCAAAAGAGGTTTATACGATAATATTTATATTAAATATTTTTCACAATTTTTAGAACTCAAAAACTTATATTTTTTATTTATTTTTTTATTGACCCTGTTTTCATATTTACTCAAATTCCATCATCGTTTTCCTTTGAAACCTGTGTTTCACAATTTTTTTTGACACCAAAAGACTAACTTTTTCCGATAAATTTCTTACGATGCTCTTTTTAGTTTTTTTATGACTATTTTAATTTTCTTTTTTCTTTTTTAAACGCTTTCTAAAATCGTCTTTAAAACACGTATAGCGCAAACCCAAACGCTCTCTAAGATCGTGTGCAAAATACGCACAGTGCTAGCACAAAACGGTCTCTAAGATCATGTGAAAAACACGCACAGCGCTGCCACAAAACGGTCTCTAAGATCGTATGTAATACACGCACGACGCAAGCATAAAACACACATAGCGCAAGCATAAAACGCTCTCTAGAATCGTGTTTAAAACACATACAGCGCAAACACAAAACGCTCTCTAAGATCGTGTGCAAAATACGCACAGCGCTAGCACAAAACTGTCTCTAAAAGATCATGTGAAAAGCACGCACAGCGCTGGTACAAAACGATCTCTAAGATCGTATGTAAAACACGCACGACGCAAGCATAAAATACGCATATCGCAAGCATAAAACGCTCTCTAGAACCGTGTTTAAAATACGCACAGCTCAATTATAAAACGGCTAACGCGTGTATTTTAGCGCATTCTTAACCATTTTATGATTGAACTGTGCGTGTGAATTTTGATTTCATGATATTTTCCTGATCTTAAAGATTCTTTGGAGGAATTCCCAATCTAAGCGACTAAAACTGAATTTTGCCATGAAAATACAGAAAATACTAACCACTTTAACTTTCTTATGGCGCTGGCACACCTTTAAATTTAGTGAAATTCAATTGATTGAAATTTTAACCTCTTACTCCTTCAAACTGAAATAAGATATGTTTGTCTCTTTCTGTCAAATGAAAATTGAAATTTCAATTTAATTTTCAATTTCAATTTTAAATTTCATTTGACAGAAAGAGACGGCTGCATCTGATATCAGTTTGAAAGTGTAAGAGGTAAAATTTCAATCGATTGAATTTCACTAAATTGAAAAGGTGTGCCAGCGCCATTATAATTCAAATATATTTTTTTTATTTAGCAAATCTGTTTTTCTTATTCACAATAAATTTCTACTAACATATCAGACTGTATATATCAGAGAGAACATACCTGAAAATCCGTTGGAAGTTCGAACGTTTAAACCGACGAGTACGCAAAAGCGAGCAAGTTTATCAAAAGGACATTTATTTTCCTCCACAAAACTACAAAAAATCAACAGCAAACTTTTACACACTGTTGTTGACATTTTGACGATCGAAGAGGCAAGAATACCGAAATTCGATATGGCAGAACGATCAGCTCTAAAGCGGCGAGTATGTGAACTTGCACTTTAGGTTTTCGATAGATTTTCGAATAGGCTTGGCTTGACTTTCGAGTGGCTTTGTTTCTTCGAAAATTTCCTATTCAGCGATCATCAATCTAAGGTTCAAGTTCATATATTCACCACTTTAGTGCTGGCTGTTTATCCATTTCGAATTTTCGTTTCGAACTTACTACAAAAAGTGATTTTTTGTGCTATATTTTGTTTAATTTCAAAATAAATGTCTTTTTATGAATTTATTCCCTTTTCGCAAGTCGTCGATTTAAATTTTCGAACTTCCAACGGTGTCTTTTTTAGGAAAATCCTATCTGACATATATGTACTATCGAATCTGTATCATATAAACCTCAACCGGAGTGATCTCTCAAATCGGGAGTTTACTGGCCCTAATTCGAATAATCTGAAAAGCTTAAAGATCATAACACATCTTCCGAAACACTAATTTTTAAACAGATAACTTTTCAAATTTATCCTACATCCTGCAATCTCCTAATTGGATAACTATTCTAAGCATTCGTTAAACCAAATTCAATTCCTAAAGCTATTTCTCGTAAATTAAAAAGCAAATCATTTTAGCAATCACAGTACATCAGTTAGTACCGCCATAAAACGTCATGCCCTTATCTGAAAGCACCACCCTCTTTGTTCCTTCATAAAGCCATGGATATCCCAGCAGAAAAATAAAACAGCCAATAAAAGATGAAATTTTACGATGGAAAGTATCATTAAAAAAGTCTATTTACATGCATGGGATTTTATGAAGTGCGCAAAATTCAAATTCTACCATTTGAGTCATTAAAAGTAGTAGTGAAATTTTTAGTAGTTAAATTTATTTAGTGGGTGTGTCTGTGGTGTACAGTCGGTTAATATGCACCCCCAGCATCCTACCTCAAAAACCAGTGAGCAAAATCCGTGAAAATTCTGAAAATTGATTCTAAAACGGCAGAAAGTGAAAATAAATGCAGAGTTTAAAATTGCTGATTTTTAACAAATAACAGATTTATATTCTCTTTGATACAAGAGATATTTCCGCGGATTTTCAGCCAAAGCTTGTTTTTGTGAAAAGCTATTGATAAAATTCACCATGTGGTTGATGTTTGAGGATTTGAGTCTCAAAGGGGGAAAAACCTGAACGAGCTTGAAGGCCTGAAGTACTTCAGTGTTGTGTAATTTAAGTCAAAATGACGAGACTAAATATTTTTCGGGGTGGTCATAAAAAAGTGTGTTGAGGAAAAGTTTCAATGGTCTGAAGGAAATTCCCAAGTGAGTTTATTTTTGGTTGGAAAATTCCTCATGCCCTATGCAAATGAACATTAAATTCTCAAGAGACTCCTCATCAATTTTCCATAAATTGCAAATTGAAAAGTTTAAAATTTCCATTCTTCTCTGCTTCGTCTCCCCTTTTGTTCCACCACCCCAATATTTTCCATCCACAGAAGTAGACGCGAGATCATAGAGAAAAATTATCCGTTCCCTCTCGAAAGTAGGGTGAATATTTCCATCCCATGTCAAATTGTAGTCCCATGAGAGGCTAGAAAAGTCTTCAGCGGAAATTGATTTGATTGAAAGATTCCATAACGAGCTCCTCAGAGTGCCTCAGACGCCAAGGGACAGGATTCACCCTCAATGATCATCCCTTGGTGAATGTTCTGTGGCAAGGAAGAACACTCTGTGAAATCGATTTCATTTGATTGTCATTATCATTGAATTTATCAAGTCATTGAGCCCTTGTGGTTTTCTTCCACGGAAGATGGGGAAATTGACAAAAATTCATCAATTAGCTAATTGTATTTTCTTTCCGCACTCCATCTTTATTCCTGAACTTGCTTTGAGGACGGAGTTTAAAATCGCGTTATACACTGAGAAAAATTTAATATATTTTGGCATTCAACATACTTCACTGAGAAATCTTCAAAATTTTAATTTCAAATTTGGCTGTCTAATGCCATAGACACACTTACGACTTAAGCCGAGAGACAACTTAGTGGAAAATGATAGAAATGCGGTTTACCATTATTTCGAAAACAATTACGCTAAGTCGTCTCTCGGCTAAATCTCAAGTCTGTCAGGGTCCTAATGGTACTTCTACATACTTGCATTTTCTTTGTGTTGGATCCTGTCATGACTCTTTGTGGATTTTAGAACACGATTAGTACTGGGGAAAACAGTCGAGACAGGAACCGACACAAAAAAATGCCTTTACACATTGGAACCAAATTACGTTAAAAATTGCATTTTTGATAGAATTTTGACGTTTCTATCTACAGTATTGCAATGCAGTAGAGCAATTGTTGAAGAAAATTGCTCCCAATGTGTAGAGGCTTTAAAGCTCACTTAATAGTTTTGCTTGCCTTGTGGAATTCAATAAGTAAAACTGGGCTTACACTTGAGAACAGTAAAGTGCTAAAACAATATTTTTTTTTTACAATTTCCTTCATCGTCAGTTTTTTTTCATATTATTAAAATATTTTGTCCTAGAATTTCAAAACATTTGGAAATAAAACAATCAATTTGTTTAACTTCCTATTTTATCTAAGACACACTTGAGATGATTTTAACAAAGAGCAAGGAGGTTTTGTGCATGGCATAGTAGGGTGAATTTGGAAAACTGTTCGTTTAAACAGGCGACTAAAATCCATGAAAAACGAGGTAATTTTGATTCGTTATAAAAATTGTGCAATGAATCTGTCTGACTTTACGTTTAGCCAAGACGCACTTCGGGGGATTATGGAAAATGATAATCGCTCAGAACTACTCATTGAGCCCAAACAGAAGTAGATTTTGATTCTCTAATAGTGTCTTGGATAAAAGGTAAATGGAACTCTATTTGTACAAAAAGTCGTTGAAGTTCAAAGAATTCAAATTCAATTTCGAATTTTCATACTAAATTTTAGAACAAGGTGGGGAAAATTTATCAAATATCACAGTAAAAAGCTGGCAAAAGAGTTATTAAGTGATTGTGGAGTGATTAAATATTGGGGCAGGAATAGTAAACTTCGTTGTTCTGTTTTTTTTTTCTCACTGTGAAGACCGTCACATTTTGACACTTGAGCACTTCGAAATCCGAACAGGATGTAACTTCCGCCACCTTGCGAAATTATCTAAAAGTAAGAAAGTCTCTTTTTTGGATCTTCAAATAGATTCGCTTTCTGCTATTCTTCTAATATCTTTAATTAAATGTATCAATTTTTAACTCCTTGAGATAAAGCTAAACAAACTGTTTAACAATTATGCTGAAATTTCCCTTTCAAAGTTTTTAATTTTGATAATTAATATTTTTATGGCTTCGGCACACCTTTTAGACCAGGAAAATTTCATGAACTCGACATTCGTATCCTTTTCCTTCTCAAACCTATTGCATATGCCTCTCTCTCTTTCGCACTCTTCTTCCAATTTTAAACATCACTATAAATTCAATTAAGCTAAATTGAATTTAGAACACGAAAGAATGAGATAGACATGCACATAACGTGTGAGAAAGAAAGCGATGTGAATTTTGATTTCAGGAAATAATCCTGATCTAAAAGGTGTGCCGGAGCCATTAGCACATGAATGTTCTAAAACAGTTAGTAATATGAACTTGACAGTAAATAAGTCGCACAACTCGATTTCTACAAAAATCGTTTTATTCGCTTTCTGGATACTTCTTTATTCCCTGTACCTTCCCTGAGAATATTTTACTTTAAAGTTAATTATTTTCAAAGTTAAAGAGATTTTAAATCTCAAAAACCCCATACTCTGCATGTAAAATCTCAGCTTCAAATCACTCTCCTGTAAAATTTTCCTACTGCGAATTATTTGTTTCTTATTCTGAGTGATCGGTATATTAACAATTTGATATGATATTGTCTTTAAATCTAACATTTTTTTGTATTTATTTTATTACAGTTTAACTGGTATATTACGAATAATATAATAACAACAGTTATTAACCTCAGAATACAAAAAAAAAACAGAAGTCTGATAGTACGATTAGTACAGGACCGTTCTAATAAAATTCATTAACAGATATAATCTAGGCTAATCTTTATTGCTCGAACTCAAAGAGAGAGCAGTTAATCGACATTTTTTCAACGTGTCACCGTCTTAGAGCTTAAACGGTAAGAAATATCAAGTTCCGTTCTTCGGTGACCCTCACTAAAAAAAAAAGAATATCTCCAGACGATATTCCCGCCCATCTTCTTCCCTTACTAAATCCTGCTTTTTTTTTAAATTTATTTAGAAAAGGGGTTTTACGATTTATTTTATTTTTGGATAGGTTATTTTTGGATAGGTGGTCCAGGTAAACATTTCGTCTCTAAACATACCTCTGACCTAAAAAAATAGCCATCTTGAATTTTTTTAAGGCGAACGTTTAACTACATTGAAAGGCTTATTTTTCAACTGATTTGATTAAATTTGGAATTTTTGGAAAGGTCTTGAACAGAGAGCTCTATCTCGCGAGTTCGAGCATTCAGCAAAGCTCAGACACTTTGTCATTTTTTTTATATCAGTCTAGAAGGCAAACGGTGAGAGATATCTACTTCTGCTCTTCAATAGACTCAGAGAAAAAGGAAAATTAACTTTTTTTTAAATGAAACATAAGTTTCTCTAAAGTATATATTTCTTAGTCGATTTTATTAAAAATGGATTTATCAAAAAGGTCTTGGAATTGCCTACACGGTGCCACTTGATAAAATTAAATAAACCTGTAATTTTCTATTCAACTTTTTTTTTGGTAAATTTGGAGAGAAAAACTTCAGTGTGGTTGAACTTTCCATAAAAGCTTGAAAATAAGTTTTAGGAATAGTTTGATAGCGCTATCTATTGACTTTTCTCCTTTACAGCTTCAATTTCCGTATCAAACAATTAAAGGTAGGGGGAATTGGGACAGCTTTGAATTCGAGGCAGTTTTGAAATTGGGATTTTTCTGCTTTTTTAAATTAAATTGGGCCTTATAATGATATAATTTAGCTGCACAAACAAACAGATTGAGAAGCTAAATTACGTTATGATATGGCTCAATTCCTTTTAAAATTAGGAGAAAAATTTTGAAATTGCCCCAATTTCAAAAGTGTCCCACTTTCCTCTATGTTTTGGTATTGATTTCACGAAGGTTTCGATTTTTTATTAATTTTTACCAAGAAACTAAATCCAAAGCTTTTATGAATTCAGAATTACAAAACTCTGAATATTTTTCTCAAATCGTTTTTTTTTTAGATTCAAATAAATAATAAGTAGGGGAAAGTACTCTCCCTTCGAACGTTTATATTGAATAATCTGAATTTTCTTTTATTTTTCCTAAGATTTCGTAATAATTTAGTGTAAATTTCTTACGAAAAATAAAAGAAATTCACATTATTCGAAAGCATGAACGTTCGAAAGGTGAGTACTTTCCCCTACACTGGTTAAAATAAAAGGATCAAATTGATCCAAATTTAATCCTTTTGTAAAGGATGGATCAAATTAACATGTTCTAATATGATAAATGTGCATTCGAAGTTCAAAATTTAATCCACCCTTTGCAAAAGGATCAACTTTGGATCAATTTGATCCTTTTATTTTTACCAGTATACATTTTTTCTCAGTGTATATTGCTAATCTGCGGCAGATGAATTTTAATTAATTAATTTTACGATCAGATTAAAATTTTGCAGACAGTACTTTGCGCACTTCCGCTGTGAAATATTTGTAGGGAAATGCCACAAGACACTGACCGTTTGTTTGATAAGTTTGGAAAGAGAAAATTGAAGAAACTTTCAACAACTTATACCCTTTTTCTGCAAGGCTTTCATGTTCTCTTTTTACTTTTTTTTTTAATTAACTACAGCAGATTTTGCATTGCTTGAAGCTTAAAAAAGTCACACAAAAGAGAAAAATAAGAGTGAATCGAGATCGATAAGTACAAAACGAAGAAATATTGTGAAGTCTGTGCAAGAGTTCTGTAAGATGAAAATAATTGACTGACTTTGAGTACATTTCGATGTGCAATTACTAGTTTAATTTGCTTATATAACGTGGTACTTTTTTCCACCATCATTTTCAGCTGCAATACTTTTACCACAGAGACTTTCGCTATGCTTAATTAATATACTTAAGAAGGGAAAGTTTCGTGCCCAAGAACTTTACTGGTGAAGAAGAAAGTCTCTTGTGGAATAACTTTCTCTCTATAACAATATTCTAGGAATGTACTTGAAATTTTCCTATTTATCCACCAAAGTATAGACAGATTTTATGTTTAATATATTTTCTCATATGTCCAAGGCATTTATCTCTCTATCCAGGGATTATTGTGGGATTCCTAGAGCCATTATTAAACTCAATCAAACTTAGCTTTCAATCGCCTCTTCTCGACCATCACTTCGATCTGTAACTATTTTTGGGGGGATAGATGCAGAAACTTTCTCTGCACAGATCACCATTTGGGGTAAATTTTTCGGGATGATGAAGCAGTATCCCCAAAAATATCTCTAACTTTCGATTGTGAAAAGCTCCTCCATTGGGGAGAGAGTTCAAAGTGGCGAAAAAGTCACAAGTTTTCCACCCTAAAGTACCGCTTCGTCTTTGGGGTTGCTTCTTTGACTTGAAGTGCAAGAACAAGTCCCATAAAATACACCCTCCACCTCCTCACCGTCCCCACCAAGCCCACCCTTCCACATCTGAACTCCCAATTCCCTGGGATTTTCTCTTTTGCTTTTCCTTCCCTTTGGCAACAGTAGAAAATTCGCCATATTCCCGACTCCCCTCTTTCCTTTGCTCCCATGGAGCACTTCCGGAGTTTTGGGAAAACATGGGTGTGTGTTTGAGTTTATTCACTTCATTGTTATATTGCGTCTTTCTGGCTCTACCTCGCCCCCCCCCCAAAGTCCAACCCCCGGCTAAAAGGGTGAGCTCAATTGTCTATCCCGATGATCACTCTCTTGGAGCATCCTTTTGCAGAGACTCGAGTAAATATGAATCTCATTAGGTTTCACACAAATTTAGACGATCTTTGGTAGAATTTTGCACAAAGTTAGGAAAAGGGTTTTTCCTTCCAAAATTCCATAAATGATAATCTCATATAGAATTCTCTGTACCTGGGTGAGCTTTGAACCTGATGAAATCATCCATATCGATTGCTGTACCCTAATGGGCTCAAATAGGTCCCACACACAAACTACCAAGGGTGAAAGCTTACCATCTGTGAAAGTTTCTGATTTTCCTCTCATGCACTATTAAAACTTACGCACCATGGGACTAAACTCCACACACATGAAGTTTATGTGGTTGGAGGAACCCTCAATGAGAGAAAGTTTTAGCTCAATTTTCTACCTCTCCACCCAGGGCACTACAACACAAGTTTAATGGTATTTATCTTAGACAAAAAAAAGGTAGTTTGCTTACCAATTATTTCCGCCAACAATTTTTTGGAGTTAGAATAGAATCAGTAGAGAGAAATTTTTTGAGATTATATCAATAACTTGATAACATATTTGAATTAATTTATTGTATCTTGGTATTTTGTTTAGATTAGGGTAACTGTACGTAATTTCGTCCAGATTGCAATTTCGGCCACTTGTTTTATTCCTCAAATTTTCATATTTTAGTTTTTTCATATTATTCTAGAGATTATACAATGCATACTAAAACAAAAAATGTTGCTTCGGCGAACGGGGTGATGCGAAAAATGCTTTAAAAAAATTCTGAGGGACAATTTATTCATGAAAGTATCCAGACAAAATTTGACTGGTTAGGGTAAAGGCTCATAATTTTGGACAGTCTGCTTATAAGCATCGATGCTCCAAGTTTGAAGTGCGATATTTTCAATACTAATTGATTTTTCTTGCTACTCTCTTTTCCGAAGGGTTGCTTAGAAACTTGACAAAGGTTTATTGTCTTTGTTTTTATTAAAATTAGTCTTAATACGTTTAAAAATGAATTGATATGTAGAGGTGAATTTGACTCTTATTTTGGACATCTTGGCTATAAATTTGGACAACTTGGCTGTAAATTTGGACAGCTAATCCGCCTCAATAGAATGTCCATTGTTCTTCATTTCATGAACCAATCTTACCAAGTCCTCCTCCTGTTCATGTAAGGGAACCGTAGAATGTCACAAGAAGCCCGGAAACTTTCCATATCATTCATTAAAGTGAGTTGACTTCGGTACTCCAAGTACGTGCGGATTCGCTCATTCCCTGGCCTTTCCGGGAGCCTTTCAAGGCATTTCTCACTACGTCTCTTTCGTAGAAATGATGCTCCTTTGTTTCTCCAGGCATTTGTCCAACCTAATCATCACAAAAGCTAAAACTTCACGAAATGTCCAGAGAAAACCACCTGTCCAAAATAAGGATTATCACGTCACTAGTGAACCTCTTAGAAAATAGCCCATTTCTCACACGAAAAACGTAATTCACAAGGCAAATCTCACTTCAGGTCAAATGTACAGATCACCACTAACGTGAATCAACACAATTTTCAATGAATATTCAATAATATCACTCAAAAAAAAGCGAAGAAACATTGTTAGTACTTCACCACAGCTAAATAAGAACTGAAGTAAACACAAAGTTCTGTCATATTTCTCGTAAGCAATTGCTCACACTGAATTTTCAACAAAGCAATTTCAACTCAAATCTTATTCAAAATTTAACGATTTTAGTGTTAAATTCTTCCAAAAAGAACAAATATTTAGATAGAATTCATTATTAATCAAATATTGGAATAAAAATCCATAATTTGAATCAATTTCTTTTTAGTGTCCAATTTTACCCTCAAAGTGTCCAAAATAAGAAACTGTCCAAAATTATGAGCCTTTCCCCTACTGCCTATTTTCTGCGAAGCGAATTTCGCCATCCCGTAAAAAAGTGCGACTCCTCGCTAAAAATGTAGGGTGTACAAGGTTTTAGGTCTTGTACCTGCTGAAATTTCGAGATGTATCCAGACAATTTTACCCTTCAGCTCGAGACCAGAGGGGACAATTTTTTTTTATCAAAATCTCATGAAAAACTTATTTATTTGTATAACTTACTTAAATAAAGATGCCCAGACATAAAAATTATAAGAAATTAGTGGGATTTTACATTCTATAAATGTTTAAAAGTCCCTGAATTCTGAAAAATAGCTTTTGGGAAAGTTCAGGGATTAATAATAATTAAGGATTTATAAGTTTCAGAATTTTTTTATTGCTAAATTTTTATACAATTTATTTCGGACCTAAATTTTCACCAAGCTTAGATTTCTACAATAATAATCCAAAAAAAAATTATTTTTAATATCAATTTAAAAATTTATTTAAAATTAAATAATAATAAATTAAATATTAGTACTATAATAATAAATTAAAAATTAATATCAACTAACCCGCCACGTGTCAATCAATACACGCATCAAAAATATCATATTTTCAGCGTTTTAAGTAGGGTAAAGTGGTACAAATTGGACCATGGTACAAGTTGGACAATAATGGTACACGTTGGACAGGGCTTTTCTTCTTGATAAATTTAGTATTTCATTTTGATTTGTATATTTTTAATGATTTAGTTTTATAATTTGAGTTTTATAATTTTTTTATAATTGTGCTTAAAAAAATTTAGTAATGTATTTATAAAGAAAAAAGGCCTGTCCAACTTGTACCGGCGAATTGTCCAATTTGTAACACTATGTCCAACTTGTATCACTTTACCTAATATTTACCACGTTTATGTACAAAATGAATAAAAATTTTATTATCAGAATAAATGCAATTTTTTCAATGCTAAACTTGAGAGGTGATTAGTCCACAGACTTACGGAAATATTTATCATAATTTTCAGAAAATACATATCACGACAACTTCATCAATACCCAAATAATTTTATATCCTTCTAATATTGAAATTATATTTAGAATTTAAAAGGGAGTCTAACTAAGTGATTTTGGAAAAAATGGTTCAAAGTCTAAACATTTATTTTTGTACTAGGACTAGACCATTATTGCAATATTTATTTTCCTTTATATGAAGCAATATAAATTTTTCCTTTGAATGTTCAACAAACTTCACCAAAATATAAATAAATTTATATTTATGTTTGAAAATTTTCCTCTATCTTAGAAAGCTTTAAATTCCGAATTTATGCCGTTAAAAGTGCTTTGAGAGAAATCCGAAAAAGTTGAAATAACATTACGGAAATGTTCATTTTACCCTACAGTATTGACCCGAAATCGGTGTAAATATTATGCTTTTTAGGTGTATTGGGAGTAAAAGTTACCCTTTTTCATGTTAATTTTACCCTCAAAAAGGTGTAAAATTAACATAAAGATAAATTAACATAAAGATAAATATACTTTCGATATTTTCGACATAGATTTACACATTTTCACTCAAAAATGGATTATATTATGACTTGTTTATGGATCTAAAAACATTAAGTCGTAATTTTGAGAGAAAATACCAATATATTAACTGGAATTTATTAAATAAAATGTATTATTCATATTAATAGAAAATAACTGATATTTCCTATACATTTTTTAGTTAAGTTATTTTTATGGCATACAACGCACATGATTTTCAGATAATAATAATATACCTGCATAATGTGCATACATTATATTTTTTAGTAATAGCTTGATTACGTTGAAAATATGGTTATATTTGAGACATACATTATTTAGATATCAAATGCCGCTTGGGTGAGAAACCATACAAAAATTCACTTAATACAAATTATCACACACTGCATTAAATCATTTTTTAATGCAAATACTGATAACTTTACAATGTTATATTTTTTATTTACCAATTTGCCGCTTGATTTTTTGTTTTTTTTTCAATTCAACAAATTGATAGGTTGTAATTAGCCTAATTGAAAATAAACATTTTCACTGGGAAAGCTGGTACACAAAAACGCTTTTGAAAAACACCTCATTTAATGAAATTCCACTCGAGAGTTGACCATCAAAGGGAAAAGTTTAACGCGAAAAAGCTTCAGTGTCTACAGAGTGAGGGGGGTTTTTGGTTTATGGTTGAGGATTTTCACACTCAAAAGGCGATTTTGTACCCTCTAATCCTCCCATTTTCACACCTTAATCCTCTGAAAATACTGCTTCACAAGGAAATTCAATGAGAAAAAGGAACTCTTAAGAAAAAGCTCTTGAGAAAATTTCTCAGGACACCCAGTGAGACATCTCAAAATAAATCTAATCACATCTAAAAAGGATGTTGAGATATTTTTCTATCCTTTTGAGCGTTGGGTATTGGATATCTAGGGCAATTCTCTTGCACTCTGCAATTTTCCCAGGGAACCATTTGTCTTTAGATTTTCTTCTCTTATTCCTGGGGAAAAAAAGATGCTTAGATACGGTCCCTGGGAGAGTTGAAACAAAATTGGAAATTATCTTTGCTCTAATTTTAGTGGAAAAGGTCCGTGATCCAGGAAAGTTTTCTTTTGGGGTTATTTTTAAAGCTGGGTCGGAGGTTTTTTTCTTTGGCGTAATGTATGCATATTTTAATTAGGAGGTCGATAAGGGAGAGATTCTATTATGTAGTCAAGGCACATGAACTTCTGGGGAGTGGTGTACAGTGTCTAAGGAGGAAAAGTACTTGAAGTTTCTTAGACTTTGGCCAAAGAAGAAAGTGCTTCTCCCTTTGTCCATGGGAGGAAAAAAATCTATTTAATATGCAATGGAATTTTTCTTACGGAATACGAAATTAAGGTGATTTGTCATGTCGCCGGGTGATTCAGTCTCTCTCTCTCAGGATGTAGTCCGCACCCAGTTATCCTCCCACTCCATGGGAAAGCTTGTGGTGCCATAGAGCTTTGGCAGGGAGTGTTAAGCATGAGAACATGAAAGAAATCTCGCTTACAGCGACAAAGTACGCAAGAAAAAAGGATAATCATCTTTCTCGTCTAATTATGAAGCAGAAAGGAGGAGAATATCCCCAACATTGTCGAACCGGCGGCTGAAGAGGGATGGCTTAATTAAAGAAAATTAATTTTCATCTTAATCAGCTTGATTAATGTTTGTCTCTGTGTCAGGGTCCCGTGCATTTTTTTTTCTTACCCATCTTCAAACAATATTTATTCAACTTTGGTCCCTTCCCAAGGGGCATTTGATATCCAAATAATGTATGTCTCAAATGTAACCAACATATTTTCAACGTAATGGAGCTATTTCTTAAAAATATAATGTATGAACGCAATGGATGTATATTATCTGAAAATTATGTGCGTTGAATACCAGTATAATAACTTGACTAAAAATTGCAGAGAAAATATCAGTTATTTTCTATTAATACATATAATACATTTTGTTTGATAAATTCCAGTTAAAATATTGTTATTTTCTCTCAAAATTACGACTTAATGTTTTTAGATCCATAAACAAGTCATAATATAATCTATTTTTGAGTGAAAATGTATAAAACTATGTCAAATATTTCTAAAGTATATTTATCTTACACATTCATGCCATTATGTTCACATAATGTCGTGAAATTTTATAAACATCATGTTCTGATATATTTTAGTTACATATGTTCCATAATCGTTGAGGAAAAATCAGAATCGTTGAGGATTAAAATTTATTCATTTGAGAAAAATATTTGAGCAAGTCTTAAAGAAAAATGGACAAGAAATGACAGTTCTTCATTCGATAGTTATAATATTGGTATGACAGAGTGATTATATTTTATTTAGTCATAAACAATACATTTTACCGTACACGATGACTTGATTAACTCTAAAATAAAAAATTGTTATATTTCGGCTATAAAAATTCCCCACACACCCGAATATGGGCCTGTTTTATACGGTTATATAGAAGAAATTTGTAAAGTCTTCGCCATCATTTTCGTATAGATATCAGACATCTCTACTCATTTATGGCGATAAATGCTCCTTGGGATTTTAGTGTTCAAACCTTAAATTTCTCATCATTGTGGTGGAATAGTATCACATATTGAGGACGTTGATGATGCAGATAGGAGCGATCGATAGGGGATGAAAATGCGTCTCTGAGACATAAATCAATGAGGGCTGTCGACAATTGAAAACGACGATTTGTGGGTGAGTTTCCTTCCCCTCAACCTCCCCAAAAGCTCTCCAGAATTACGGATGATGCTTCTCAGTTCATTAGTTTGGTCATAAATCAGACATCAACCGACGCAGTCTTGAATTATTTTCCTTTTGACTGTGATATAGAGTGCAGCAAAAGGAAATTCTCAATACACTCTGTACACAGTCATCAAAGAAGCGTTACAATTTCCATTTTACATTTTGCAGAAAATTACATTGTAATTATACATAACGTCTACACATTGCACTTGGAAAGAGGAGAAGATTGTCCCTCAATTTCTCATTAATGTTTATCTTATGCCCTTTTCGGATTGTGGAGAAAACGAAAACATTTGGGGAATTCTTGCAAATCTACGGAAAATTGCAATTTATCTGTTGAATTATTCAGTGGTCTTCCATGTGCTCAGCACCAAATACCATCTCCCGTAATTTGACTTTAAGTGCAATTTGTGAAATGAAATACAAGAGTTGAAATTTCGAGTTAAACCATGTACAGTTTTCTATGGGGAAAATTCTAGCGAATTCTTGGGAAATTTGTCGAAATTAATTCGTTATGTTGGAGAGCATATTATATACTAATTAGATAATCCTCTGAATGAAAACTTGGTGTGTTGTGTGTTATTTTGAACTTTAACATTGAAGTTTTAAGTACTGAAAAATTGCAATGGAAAATTAACAGAAAATAAATTTTTATTGTAAAGATATCTTCTTCGTCAATGTACGGGGTGAAATGGGGTGGAAGAAGGAAATAGTATCATATCTTAATTCCCTGGGCTGATTAATAGGGGGATCCGAAATATGCTCAACCTCTATCCTTTGCTATTTAACGTCTACAGTTAAAAAAATCCAATTTTGATCATTTTTTAAGCTTGCCGATCAGCAATTTTTTAAATTGTGGGACTATCATCAATAAATTCCTTAAGTCCAAATTAGGGACTATACAAACAAATTCGATAGCTCGATATCTTCAGGGAACTCGGGGTAACCATATACAGTGGGACCTCGATAGAGTCAACTAATTATTTCCAGGCCTGTTGATTCTATCGGGGTCCAAAAAAATCAACTAAAATGTGAAATTTTGATATAAAGGGATATTATTTTACGTTTGTGCTAGATCATTGATAAACTCAATACGATAGTAGAATATTTTATTTGATTAACCCATAAATTCTACACCATCTAGCCCAAAAAAGTCGTAAGTTGGGCAAAAGTTGGAGATTAAAGAATGATTTTACGGAATGTTTTCATTATCAGTAAATATCTTTCTTAAGTATAAATTACTTTACATGTGGTAATATTGAGGCCCACCCACGATGTTAAGATAAGGAAATGGTGTTTTAAAGATTTCTTTTTTTTACTTTTTTTTATAAAAGCTCCGGTAGATGCTTAATTATTGAAAATTCTGATGCAATTAACGTTATTATCTAGAATTTCTTTTAAACTTTTAACGCACAAAAAAGAGACCAATAGTTCTTTTCGTTATGACATAACTATGGTTCTAAACTTCATAAGAACAGCAAGAAAACCATTTTTTTCTCATTTTCTTCATGTTCTGTAATATAGGCGCTAAATGATTAGAGATATCAACTTGGAGTCTTCAGACGACCCCCTAATAAGTCAACCTGAGGATTTTTAATATTACGCTCATTTCGTCCCCACCACTCTCCTTCACCTTTCAAAATCGTATTTTTTGTGGCTACAAGAAAACACGTCACAGGGTTAATTTTTTTGGAAAGATGAAGGGGAGAGGTGGGGGATCTTTCGAAGACTCCAAGTCAATATTTTTAACCATTCATGACTTAAATCCTAAATGTACAAAAAGCCGTTTTTTCGATATCAATTTTAATTCTCTGTTGCTTGTTTTTTTTATTCAAATTTTCTTTTGAGATACCAATCTTTTAAAATAAAAACTTAACATAAGTTATTTATAAAGTGCGAATAAATTCATAAAAAGTTTCTTTACTATGTTATACTCAAAAAAATCTAGCATCTTTTTGGATTTTAAGTTCATTTTTTTGTTTGCTCCATAATATTATTCACTTTCAAAATTTATGATGGCTCAAAATTCCTTATATTACGATCATAGGCTTAATTAATAAATCTTAAGAAAGGAAGAAGACAAAAGAACTTTCCATCGGTGAAAAAGCTAAAATCACGAAAAGAAAATTATTTTGTTGGAAAATGATTGCACGGTTAATATACGAATTTTATCATAATATTACCATGTCCTTACATACTCGTAAATATTTTTACGTGTGTTCAAAGTGTTACGTTGAGACATAAAAAGACTGGTTTTAATTTCGAAAAGATCATAATAAAATCACATAATATTATTACTTCAATAAAAAAGAAAAGTTGACTCTATCAGAGTCAGGGTCCAAGTTGGCTCTATCGGAGTTCGTAGAGTAAATAACTGCTCTCTCTTTGAGTTCGAGCAGTAAAAATAACCGTTGACTCTATCGGTGGTTGACTCTATCGAGGTCCCACTGTATTTTCTTCAAAAAACCCAGGGAACCTATATTCTTTCTTGAGGGAAACCCATACGTTGCTTGAAGTAACTCAGGGATCCTATATATATATATATATTTTTTTTTTTTGGACAACTTACGGGCATCCCGAAGTACCCATATATCTTCTTAAGTTACCTAGGGAACTAGTATATTTACTTCAGAGAACCTGGAAACCTATATATTTTTTCAGGATACCTGGGGACCCATATATTTTCTTGAGAGAACTCACGGAAAACCCAGAAACCCATTTATTTTTTGAGAACTCAGAAAAGCATATTTTTTCTTCCAGAAACCTAGGGAATCAATCTTTTAGAGCCCGGGAAACCTATACTCTTTCTCGAGGGAAGCTTGGATACCCATATCGTTTCTTCAGGGAACCCAGGAAACCCATACATCTTTTTAGGGTACCTGGGGGACATATATTTCTTCGACGAACCCACAAATCGAGCCATTCTAGTATCTTATCAGTTGGCCCTTAGAAATTTCTATTTCTATATATTTCGTTTGCGTCAATAAATTTCATTTTCAATTTTAAAAAATATACAGTACTTTCAAAAGTTGCAGTTCAATTGACTCACCCTGTATAAATCAATAATCATTAAATACGTACATCATCTTTATTAAGCCCAGTGTATTATATAAATTACGTTGAAGAAGCGTTTACGCAATTTTGCTTCTGAGGCTAGCAATCTACGTTAAGCCGGAGGCGAACGCATTGGTATACATCACGTCTATTGCTATCATCAAAGAAACAAACTTTCAAATCCTAAATTTTCCAACGGAAAATCGATAATCTTTCAATATTTGCATTATGTTAAGCACACGTTGTTCCACTACACCGTAACATGGTAGTTAATTAAAATATTGAAGCAATATTTGTCAAATCTCGTCTGTGGCAATTTCTTGAAGTTGTAACAAGAAGAAGAATGGTTTTGGGTGAAAGCTCCCATCGAGGCAGACAAACCCCCCCTTCTTTTTGGTAAAGTTTTCGTGTGAGACGAAATAAAGTTAAAATACACGAAAACTTGAAACTTAATTTAGATGAGACCGGATGTTGCGTCACTCGCGACGCTTAAGTTAATTTAAATTAGTGGCAAATGATGTTTCTCTGCGGCTCTCTTGGAACTTTTTGGGGGAAATCCTTCCAAGTTCCATTTCAACCCCGCAAGTACCAAAACACGAAATTGCTTGAGAACATTCCACATCACCCAAAGAGGGAGGTTTTATGTGATGGATGATTAAATAAATGTGCAGGAAGAACTGTTAGGAGAATGAGGGACTTCCTATTGAGCTCACTTCCGTGATTGTCTTGAGAAGAGAAAAAGAATAGCAAAAGTCTCGTTACCTAAATTACCAATTATTGTATCTCATTTTTATTCACTTCTTTTTTTTTATCTTATCCTTCTACCATCTTCTACCATTTCCAGATTGTCTCCACCTTCAGCTGTACCGAGACTCAAAGGATCGATACAAGCACAGCCAGACGAAAGCTTCCCTGTCACTGCAACACTTTCTGGGCGTTGAGTCTGGATTTACATTAGACAAAGAGTCCAACACAATTGCCATTATTTGTCAAGATGTTATCGTTGTGCTAGCATTTGATACAAGAGAACGTTTAATTCAGTGGCAGGTTTGTATACTCTTTTTATCTGCCAGATTCTTTTTCACTCGCCCTTTTGGCAATTTTTGCTTCAACCCTGAAATTATTCCTTCTCTCTCTCTCAGGTAAAAATTTCCACAAATCTTGGAGACGATATTCAGTATTTAATACTGGTGTCAACGGCACCATCCAAGGCGAAGGTGTCGACAGGACCTGCCAGGATGCACGTGCAGGATCATCGATTTTGTCTCACAACTGGTGTTCCGCCCAGACTGGCTGGACTCTGGGAGATTGGCCATCTCAGGTGAGTTAAATTTATATGCAAAAATCCTACTATTTTAGAGATTAGGGGGTGGCACTTCTGAATGCTAGGGCACCATAGAATCCCACCACATTACCAGCTCCACCATTCCATTGCAATAACTTTTAATAAACGCCTCCAATTGGTAAAAAGGACAGCTTTTGTTTAAAGAGAAATAGAGGATATCCGGCTCGAAGGACCAAAAAAATGCTTGAAATCATCTCTTAGGAACATGCGATAATAAGGAGTCAGGCGATAGTAATTAGAAACGGCTTCTTTGACGCTGTGTGTACTCTAAGACTCACGGGCTACCTTTCGGGGAAAGAATTGGATTGAGGTTACCCAGCTCGAAGGACCATAAAAAATTGTATGAGATTATCTAATGGGGACATAGTGGTGTGAATTAGAAACTATCTGTACTTTGAACCTCGTGGATTACCTTTCTGGGAAAGGATTAGATAGGGTTATTCGGCTCGAAGGACAAAAAAATGCGTATAAAATTATGTGATGAGGAAATGGTGATCCGGATTAGAAACGATTTGTACTCTGAACCTCGTGGATTACCTTTCTGGGAAAAGATTAGATGGGGTTATTCGGCTCGAAGGACCAAAAAGTTTGTACGAAATTATCTGATAAGGACATGGTGGAGCAGATTAGAAACGATCTGTACTTTGAACCTCGTGGATTACCTTTCCGGGAAGGATTAGATGGGGCTATTCTGTTCGAAGGACCAGAAAAATATCTAGTAGAGACAAAAATGAATTAGAAACTTTCTCCATCACGCTACCTCCTGCATAACTCGTGAGTTAACATTCCTGCGAAGAATTAGTTTGAAGTTATCCGACTCGAAGGACCAGAAAAATGTGTATGAAACTATCTGATAGAGACATTGTGGTGCCAACTAAAAAAATTCAATTAAAAAAAAAATTAAATTCATTTATTCAATCTTTAGGAATACAAAATTCAAAAAGAGTATACTTTACATGTTGAGCCTTTCGGGCTGTTCACATTGAAGAAAAGTTATCGATGCACAAAAACCAGAGGAAGTTAAAATAAGTATTACTGATATCTCGATTTGAGAAGGCCCCTGACAATATCTCCGGATGCAGAAGATAGAAAATTCTTAATGGTAGCCCATATGAATTCGGAAACGTAGTCACGGAGATCATTGATCACTGATGGAGCAAGATAGACTAGTGATCTTGTAAAGGCTGCGGTTGAGGGCTTAGGCACTTCAAGTATTTAATCTCTCCGCATTGAGCGGGTGTTCTGTCTAAAAAGGAGAGAGTTACTCATAGTATCCTTGAAATAAAGGCCAGCGACTCTCAGTACATATATAAGTGGGGTAGGGGCAATATGAACTCTGAAACGACCTGCATTTTGAACCTCGTGTATTACCTTTCCGGACAAAAAGGTTAGATGAGGCTATCCGGTTCGAAGGACCAAAAAATGTATATGAAATTATCTAGTTGGACCAAAACTGAATTTCAAACTTCCTCCTTCAAGCTACCTTCTGCATAACTCGTGAGTTAACATTTCTGCGAAGACTTATTAGTTGAGGTTACCCGACTCGAAGGACCGCAAAAATGTGTATGAAACTATCTGATGAGAACATGGTATAGTGGACTAGAAACGATCTGAGTTCTGAACCTCGTGGATTACCTTTCCGACCAAAAAGATTATGTGAGGCTATCCGGTTCGAAGTACCAAAAATATTTATATGAAATTATCTAGTACGAACATAAGTGAATTAGAAACTTTCTCCTTAATGTTACCTAGGGGCTTTCTATGCCAATTATCCCAATGCACCACACGGTGTGAGCCTCCGAGAGGTCCAGCTGGATACCTCCGTGGACTACTCCTCCTTCTTAACTCCACTCTTCTCCAACGATGAAAGCGATAGCCCTCTGCTTCCTCCGAGACAAAAGTCTCGTATGGAACAATTTCCACGGGTTCACACTCAAATGCTTGGGGCGCAATTGTTCCTCAAAACCGCATCGACAAAGTCAGACTTGCCTTTCTGCAGCCCTTCACAAGTCACTGCCACTTTTGAGGCTGATCCTCTATAAGTGCTTCCGAAGCCTTCGAAGCTTTGCAGACCTCTGCCTAAGCTCGAATTGCATTTATCAAGACCATCCAGAAGGGAAATCTGTAACAGTTTGACAATGTCATATGACAAATTTTCGTGGTAATCTTCAGGAGCAGGACAACATTAAAACCCTGTCAGCATTGAATGACCATTGCAAAAACTGTATAAAGCTTTTTGTAAATTATATGAGTCGGAATTGTGATTCGTTTTTGCGAATTTACCACTTAAAAATTTTAAATTCGTCATTATGGTACTGTCATACTGTTACGGAATTCCCCTACAGGTATACCCAAAGTTCTGTGTATCACAGATATCTTACCGGATATCTACCCGATTGCGTAGTCGTGAGAAAACTCCGCCTTTCACCCTTATTTCCACAGAAAACAACGCGAAAAATAATTTTCTCAAGCACCAGAAAACATAAAGAAACTTGACAGTTTGACGCTGTCCCAAATGTCCCATTGGGACATATTGAAGGTCTGAGCACAATGACGTAGAGAGGAATCAGATGAAGTTATCCATCTTGAAGACCCTACCTTGTAGAAAAAAATAGAGAATTAGAAACGTGGTCCTAGAGTCGATCCTTCTGACTTTTAACAATACAGTAGAGTTCCTCAAATTTTAACATTTGGGGGGTATAAATGACATTTCTCACTCCTCATTTGTTCAATATTTTCAAAAACGTAACGAAATTCGTGTAAAATTCACTTTTCCTAAATTAAGGAAAACTGACTTTAGAAAATGTTATCAATTGAATTTGTTGTTAAATAGGTGGAATTGTTGAGGAAATTAATATAATACGACAATATTGGGGAAACACCAAAGAAAAATAGTTCTAATTCAGACTCCACGCAAAACTTTCTTCAAATAACCTCAAATTTTACATTTTGAATGCAACCGTCATTTAAATTTGAGGAACTCGGCTGTATCTATCCCTTAGTTCTTAAGATACTGAAAATCAATGGTCCAACGGTTCAACTTTTAGAACTTTTATTACGAACTTTCCCAATTGTTGTGGTGCGGCTTACCTGCAACAATCAATATATTTAATCCCAGAATCGTCGCCGAACGGTTTTTGAGAGCAGTGATAGTGGAATACAATGTGAGGAGTAATTTTTAAAGGAATAACGCACTAGTAGATTAATTCACGAAGATATATTTCAATAAATCTGGAGCACATAAATGGCGTGACTCAATAACAAGACAATCGAATTGGAAGTGACACTTGAAGAGTGCGGAAAGGTTAACCCTTTAAGGACGATTGGAACACCGGTGTCCCATAAAGAAAATATTTTTTCCTGACTACCAAAAGTTATTTTTTTCTTATGTCTGTACATAATTGTAAAGTAGAAGGTTGAAGGAATCTAGAATATTTTTTGCAAGTCTCTAGCTATTTGGTATGTAGTAAATATTTAAGCTCAAAAATGGCGATTTTTGAATTCTCAAATTCATAATTGATTTTATTTATTTTTTATACTTCCAATATTTCTTAAGCAAAACCCTTTTGGCAATAAAAACTACAATACTCATACGCAATATTTCTCACTAAAGCGAAAAATATTATTCATTAGTATTGTCAGAAAAATTACTTAAATTTTTGGGCTATTTTTGTCCCTATCGTTCATAGTAGCACAAAATACACCAAATCAGACTCTGTTGGACTTTCCAAGGTTAGATATAAGACTTATCATTGATTATGTTTCCCAGTTTAATTTTTATTGTTGATATTCAGTCCGTAAAAAGGGTCTCGTCGTTAAAGGGTTAAGTAGCCATGATGGCGTCAGGCGCGGCTTGCGCCATCTGTCGTTGAGTCGATACCCAATGCAAATAAAACCAAACTTTCGCTCTATAAGTGAATAAATTAAATGTTATCACTTCTTAGAGCTATCTCATTCACTTTTGCTCATCACTGTGGGTATTCACGTGTGCCAAAATAATCCTTTGAATGCATTGTCGTGAGAATGTAGCCCATTTTGTTGAACTCCGTAAGACATCCCTATACTCGTAATTTCTTACCTAATAGACCATATCTTAATTTATTGGGGAACACAATGTTGATGATGGGGATTATTCTTGTTATATTTAGCCATTTGAGTGGAAATTCCTGGGTACCTCTGCAATTCTTTTGATTTATCATTGACCGTATCACGAAGGGGTGCAGTCACATGGAAGTTAATCGTTTGTTTCAATTAATTTCCCAAACTCCCCGATAAAAACGATAAGAAAAGAACAGCTGAGTGAGGAAAATTTCTCCTTGAGGGCGTGCAAGTGGAAATTTCTTAATTAAATAGCTGAGGTGAGGGTGTGTCTCTTGGAGAATTCTTGGGTGGGATTCTTTAGCATCATGCGAGACACTTTTAACTCACATGCCAATCTAAAATGGGGAAGTACTTGGGGCACTTTGAGGAGTGCATCAGGTGGAAAATTGTCTGACTGTGTATCGATAAACATGTTACAGGCGCTACGGGGTCGTGGACAATCGCTTCTGCTTCGAGGGTGGGTCACAGTGTGGCAAAGGCGAAGGGTTGTATGTACTGGTAACGGATCAAGGGGATGAGATTACTCATACTCTCAAAGTCGCCTCTCAAGGAAAATTAGCCACTAAGAGACGTCCTGTTGCAAGAAAGCTCTCGGGTATGTCTCATCAAAAGACTTTTCCCATTTTAAAAGATAGTCGATATATATTTTTTCCCTATCTAGCTCTCGATAGCCCTCGAAAACTTTCACCACGTCCTGTTGAGGATGGGGTGAGTTTGTCGGCAAACCATCATTTTCACACGGAAGAAAATAACTGCATCTGCAGTAGCCGAACGTCTTTCTGGCCATCACAGGAATCCCGCGATCTCGACAGTAATTACGGCTGTGGAGATACGGTATCAGTATCTGAGGCTCATGATGCCCTTGGAGATGGAGATATGTTCCCAGGACGTTCAACAATGGCCCACATTGAACGATGCATGAGTTGCATCTCAAAGCTAGGAGCTCCTTCGATGTCGAGGAGTTCCACAGCTGCTGGAACACCCGGACTAGCTCCTAATCCAGCATGGACAATCTCCGAGTATCAGACCTACCCAACGACAGGACAGCCAGCCGGACCACCAACTAAAGGTCACGACCGGATGTCTCTATGCTCCTCCCATACAGGCAGCAGCAGTAACTCTGAGTACTCAGTGCCCAGAAGTACCTACGGACCCGATGGGACCTGGTGTGAACACAATGGACCTCCACGGCCACCAAAACCCAAATCCCTGCAGAAACCACCGATGCCACTGCCTCTGTCTTCCCCGGCAGGAGCCCATGTAGGCCCCTACGAGAACTACGATGTTCCCCGGACCCCAGTAGCTCTGGACGCTGACAATTACGACACTCCTAAGAAGATTCACGAGTACCTGGCAGCAGACGTCAACAGCAATCCCAGTGGAGGTTCCTATGCAAATTACGACATCCCTGCCACAGTAGGAAAGATGTGTGGATGCCTAGGCAAATCAAACAGCGGCGCTAAAACCCTTGAACGAGATAGAGCTGACTGCACCTGCACAAAAGTGATGTCCTGGGCAGACAACTGGATTACGCTACCTTACTGCCGTCGAGGGAATACTATTGAAAACACAGGAGTGCCCATCAGTCGGGTAAAGCTGAGTGGTGAGGGAAAGATGCCAGTGATGCAACCCAGCGGAGAGCTAGCGATCTATGCTACTGTCGACATGGCTAAGAAACTAAGTCGACGAATGGCAGAAAAGTGTGAATGTGTTCCGGATGATGTTTCTGAATCAAGTTCATCCAACTACATCAACCTGGACCCTTCACGAGAGCCAACAGGACAACCCACAGACACTAACTATACCAACATGGATTTTGCTCAATCCCTGGAACACTACGAGAATTCCAGGAATGTCCTCGAAAGAGCAGGCATCTGTCCTGAAGACGATGAAGAAGCCCCAAAAATTTGCCACAAATGTGGACATACAGCTGGAAAATTGACAGATTCCGGTGCCAAGACTCCCGGAAATGAGGCCAAGACTCCGTTGGAGGGGTTGGAAAAGAATGAGAATTATGTGATGATGGAACCGCGCAAAGATCGCGGAGAATTTCCCGGTTATCTTCCTATGTCACCTGCAGCTCCACAATCAGTTGCCAGTCCTCCGATTCCGACTAAAAGTGACCTCATAAAGCAGAGGATGAATCGGATTATTGGAGAAAAATCCGCCAGTAATCCTAGTCTCAATGGACCCACTGTGGATAGGACTAAAAAGCGATCGGAGGATGACACAAGAGTTCCGGGGAGTGCAATGATGAGAAGCGGAGTGAATCCTTATACACGCAAACAGTTGATGGACAATAGTGATCTCCTTCCAGGAAATGGCGATAAACGCCTGATTGCCAGGAAGAGATCATCTTCTGCTGATTCTTCGCGATTCCTCGAGGAAGTTGAAGAATTCGACAGTACAGAAACGCTGAGAAAATCTTCTCTGACTCAACTAGAGGGACGCAGATCTTCCTCACCGTGTCTGCATCAGGAAGCTGAACCATGCGAAGACAATGCCTGTTGCATCAAAGCCTCCACAAGTACGCCAACAGAAAAAGCAGCTATCGCAGAACCCGAAGATGACATCTCCGGATCAACCACACAAAGCCAAAACTCCCAATCTGTATACATTAGAAGATCAGAAAGTGTTCCATGTAAGGCGCAGAATCGTGATTCTTCCAGTTCGAATGATTCCGGTGTATCAACGGGATCTCTGCGTCAGCGAACTGGAGATTTTGCCGATTTTGAGCTTCCACTCACCACCGCAATGTCCGCCCGCCGCCATCAGAAACATATCCTTCCGGCCACCGGTTGTGTTCATGCCTCTCTGCCGCGTCGCTCTAAGTCATTCGATCCGCTGCGGGAACTCAGTTTCCAGTTCCAGAAAATCAAAATTCCAGAGAAGAGCACATCTGCCGAGGCAGAGATTCCTATTTGTCCGCCCAAAGTTAAGGGATTCGCCAGTCCTGGAGAAGTTGTATCTGCTGGACCACCTTACATTGATTCCCGAAGTACCAGTAGCGGAACATCTGACATGTCAGACTACATTGAAACACTCTCACTGTCCAGTCACAGTTCTTCAGACACTCCAGAAGGAATGAGGTGAGTTCAATCTGACCAGGGGGAATTGGTAAAATCTTAACTCATCAAATCCTTTTGCAGATTAATTCGTCCAGCCACATCGACATTGCGTCCAAGATCAGGAAAAGAATACCAAAACATAGACAGATCGATTCTATGTCTAACACAGCAGGGTATCAATGTCCCAGGAGATCCCACCAAAATGACCCCATCGCAGTTCCGAAGTTTACTACCAGGTTCAGCCAATTATGCCAACATCACGCCAGTTCCCGAAAATGCTGAATCTCCAAGCCCAGGCTATCAGAGTGGCTCTTCTCCGCCAGAGAATCAAGGAGACCATTTTATGTTCAAGGTGAGCCCAACACAAAATGCTGCCGAGGTTAAAACGGAAGCTGAAGACAAGGATGACATAACGATTTAAACCACAGGGACATTTTTGGTTAAGTAGGTCTTCTTCTCCGAAATTCTATCATCTGCTTCATCCCATTTACTTTTCTATCCCTTGTAAGAAATGTAGAAGAAGCGGTCTCTTCTTATACTATGCAACGCCTATTGTGTTTCTAAGCTTGTGATCTGATGAAATTTTATTAGTTTTTGGTACTTAGGTGACCGTAGCTCCGAATCTTCTTAACCAATTTAATCGTTTTCAGGAGAAAATTAAAGGTCTTGAAATCTCCGGAAACTCTGAGGAACTATCGGAGTTTGCAAGACCACTAGAGGCGCTGTAATCTGTTAAGAGAGACTTAGGAAAATCTTAGCAATTTCCAACCTAGATATCTAGAGAAGAACTATGCAAAGTACATTTCCTTCGTGTTAAAGAAGGATACTAAGTGTTCTTTTTTTCGCAAACGTCGATTGAAGATTTGAAGAATTCAACTTAACCTGAATAACCTAGAGCTTTCGTTGTAAGCTTCGTTGTGGAGGCAAAGTGGAAGGGAGCGACGACGTTCTCCGTGTCATTAAGAACACCCAGTTTGTTTCCTCATTGACAAGCATACGAGTATTAGCTCGTACTGAGATCATTTCGGCGGTCTTCGGGGACCTTCGGTTGGTGCTTTCTCCTCCCGTACTAGCTTCTCCTTTTCGCTCCCTTTTCACTTGCACGCATTGGCGTTGAATCTAGACATCTGGAGATCCTCGCGCGAGTTTAGCGGTTATCGGGGTTCATCAGCTAGAGTTTTACTACAGTCCGAAATCTACCTCTTCGCTTTAGAACTAGTTGAACGCTTTTAGCGGCTGGTCTCGGAAGATTGGAAGGAATGATAGGTGGTAGGCTCTCTTAACCAACTAGCCGTCACACTTTCTAGCGCTCAGATAGATTTTCCTGAGAGACCCAAACCCGCATGTCCTTATTATCTGACGTTCTAGACCGAACTAACTCTCTCAGCTCTCTAACTTATAGGTACAGTGACAAAGACCCAGAAGACAATAACACAGCAACGGTTTAGAAGCGGCCCAAGAACGGATTTGAATGTTAACGTTTAAAACAACCAGGATTTTTGCAAACGTATACAATTCATTCGAAATAGGTTTACATTTGGGTGACCTCGGACAACGCGCTGTCTCCCTATCCCAGAACGGATATCACCCTCAAGCGTTAACGTGGACGATAGCCGTCGATCTTAGCCACGATTCTTTCCTTTGGTACGTACGTGACGTCTTCAAGTTCGTCTGTTATCCTTTGTTGGGAAAATCTTGTATTACCTCAATCCCTTCAATTTTTACATCCCTATTTCTCGTCTTTCGTTCCTTCCTTCCTCTGGTTCTTCCGATGGGAGCACGGTGGTTTAGGTGGTAAATTTGAAAGAGATGGATGTAGCGAAGGATGTTGGCCGGGAAGCCCCGCACTGGTCTGATCTTCGCAGCGGCTCCGGATAGTGGAGCTCAGTGAGCTCGCTTGTCTGTGGTAACGGTGGAGGATCTCGCGTCAATTTGCATGTGAGGATCTGGGTGATCTCCAATGTTGCTTCCCCGGTGTCCGGTGGTAGAACCGGAAAATTGGCGGTCTTTCTTCTATGGCCAGCCGTTTTCTTCTCCCGCCTCTCTCCGCTTCCAACGCACTCGTCGCCTCATCAGAGCACTTAATTTCACAATTTGCAATTTGAATGTGCAATACCTTGTCTCTCCTGGGACGCAAGTTAGTGCAAGGAATTGTTCCTTACCTCTCGCACTGCTGCACGTTTCTGGTCCCTTTCAGCAGCATCTCTCCCCTAGCCAGTAGAACACCCTCTTGATGACTGCTGCTGCTGGGGTTTGGTCGGGCAGTCTCCCGGCATAGCAACGGCTTTTTCCCAAATTTACCGCTATTGTTGGTGTTGGTCCTCTTGTGTGCTGCCTGGTGGCAGCTCCTGGCTCTTGTTGCTGCAGCTGGATGCTTTTACTGCCTCTTTGGTTGGCTGCTGGTTCCTCCTTGTGGTCCTCATCGGCCTACTGACCGCCGACGAATCTGTTTCTGGAGCTCTGGAGTACTGGTTCAACACAGGAAGAGAGACGATGCTGTTGTTCCCTCTGTCTGACCTAGGGTAATTTCGTCTCCTGATACGCCTATGCTTCTCTACCTTCTTTGCTGAGCCCCTACTAACATCCTGTGAAATCTTAAGTGAGCAAACCTTCTCCTTCTGCTTTGGACATCGTCACGTCTTTAGGAACACTGTTAGTATCCAGAGAAAAGAAACTCCCACTGTCGAATATGAAGCCCTACCATCGGGGATCCTATGAGGGAGTACGTCACTCACGCCGTTAAGACGTCTTGTCTAGGCCCTAAGTGAGTTTGAGTCTCCTCTGATCTCTTTTGATGCCGCATCATCGGCAGCGAAGTTGTGGACGAATGTCACTCTTGAGGAGGTGTATTTAGATAAATCAAGGCTGCGACGTTCCACCTCTACTTCCGAGAAGCTCAAGTCTTATAAATGTCACTGGCCCAAGACTTAGTCTCTTCCTCCGAAGGTCGCATAATTCCTTACTCCTTGACTGATGCGACTACTCGTACAATAATAATAATAATGGTGGCACAACGTTTCTTAGAGAAATATAGGCCTTCCCGCGAGGAGAGTTCGGAACATCCATTATTATAAATGCAAATAGAGAAAACACAGAATTTCGACCTGGTTTTTCTCTTTCTTTATTCTCTATCCAATGTTTCTGAGCTGGATGGCTCCTTCTTTCGACCCGGAACACTTGCATCATAGAGCGAGTTCTCTAGCCCTTGACCCATTGAGATTAGAGCATGAGACTTGCCGCATTAGATTAAGATTGAACTGTCTCAAAATCCGATTTTGGGAGAATTCAGTCTCAATCTAATGCGGCCGTGTAAATGGCATCAATGAAATCGTTTATATTGCTGGCCTAGATTAAGATTAAATTGTCCCAAAATCCGATTTTGGGACAATTTAATCTCAATCCAATGCTGCGGTGTAACTGGCCTCATTGAGTGCCTACATTTATAAAACCCATACAGCGCTAAACTTTGATTTCCCTGTACCAGACTTTTTCTACTATTTTTAAATGAAGCCGGACATTATCATGATAGAAATTAGCTCTACGAACCATTATGTGACTACAGCGCCTCTATTAGCGGTTTTGCAAACTGCGCTAGTACCAAAGAATTTTCGGCGACTCCAAGACCTTTACCTTTCCCCAAACAAACAACTAAATTAATTCTGTAGATTTGGACATATGGTAACTTAAGCTCTAAAAATTCGAAAAATGGTTTTGCCTAGATCACAGGCGCTAAAGCAAACTGAGCGTTTAGGTAAATCATTGAACGTAATCAAGAAAAATGTCATCAGAATTCTAAAATTCTTGCATAGTGTTTTGTATTCTAAAATAGGTTAAAAGGGAAAATTGAAATTTGCAATTTTGCTCCTATTTGAGGAAATTGTTCGCCCCTCAATGGCAAAATGTTTTAAGAATAAAGCGAATGGAAAAAAAATGCAGGGAGGGCAATTGAAGAGCTACAGAGAGAGAAAAAGACATGATACGAAATGGTACAAGAATAATTCAAACCAATTCTCAGAACAACGACTTCTCCAAGAATTTTTCAAGTAAATTGGTTTCCTGATACATTTTACAAGATTTTAAAAGAAAGATTTTAAGTGAAATACTTTGCGCAAAAAAAACCATTTAGATTGTAAGTTCCTTTATGAGATACTTTCAAAAACCCTCAACTAAATAGCTAATTAGGGCATAAAGTAACCCAAAACGTTTTCTCCATTTGTACGAGGGAGCGTTGAGAAAGGAAATTTAAAAAAAAAAATTAAAACACATTGTACGGAAAACTTGTCCCGATAGATAGTGCTAGCAAAGATAAATATGTTCACTGAAAAAAAAACTTGTAAATACTGAATGCCAAAAAAATTAACGTAAATATTCAACAACAAAAGATATCACCAAATAGTAGGACATTTGATAGATTATGCAAAACAATTCTAATTAAAATTAAAGAAATAAAGATAAATAGAAATATGTTTAAGAGAAAATATTGAAAATCTCATTAAATAGAGTTTCTTCTTTTTATTGTACATATTGAAAGTTTTTTTTTTTAAATTTAAATAGTTCTTATTGAATGGATTCCCCAAAAAAAGAAAAATATATTACCCAAACTTTTTAATATAAATTGCATTTCTCTCAAAATAGACTGATTTTTAAAAATGACATAAAAGCGAGATAAGATATGGAGTTTTTATGATGAAAATAAAATAATAAAAAAACTATTTTAAAAACGATATTTTTTTCTCAAAACTAAAAATATTCTCACAAAGCGTCAACTCAGAAGTTTCGCCTTGAAGCTCAAAGTACTGAAACTTTTGCTGAGAAAAAAAGCTCGCAATTAATTCTGTGTGAGGATGTATTTAAGCAATATAAATTATACCATACATTTTTGTTCATTAGAAAGTAATTAGATGAAAAATTATATTGATTAATCAAGAAAGTTGCTGAATAATACAGAAAAAAACACTTTTTAAACTGAAATGAAAAAAAGAAATAAAAGCTCATAAAACTGACTTTCAACTCATAACTTCTTACTCACATTTTCACCATCTTTCGACTTCATCCCAAGAAACTATAACACTTTAAAAAAAAACTCAAGTGAGAGAGAATTTCTCAGACTCTCAAAATAAAAGATGAATATCATTAAATGGAAAATAATATATGGAAAATAAATAAATGTAGCAGAGAAACTAAAGATCAAAAAAAAATTATTTAAGGCAAATAAAGAGCGAATTTAAGAGTAATTGTAATTTATTATGTAATATGATTTAATATTTTATTCAGAATATTCATTATATTATTCTTTCATTTATCTTCCTAAAAAATAAATTAAGAGAATAGCGTGAGCTGAGTAATAATGCAAGAGAATTTCAATCAAACTAATTTTCTAATATTCTCTATTCTAATTTCAATTTCTCAAAATTGTTTTACAAACCCCTAAGTCAAAGAGAAACTTCAACAAAATAAATTTTAACTAATATCTTTGCGATATGTGATTTGAATTTTAATCGTAATATTTCGTATAATAGTAAAAAAATAATATTATTTGATACGTATCTAAGTATTAAGAAAATACCATTATTATATAAAATAAAGAAAAAAAGAAGTGGAAAAGAAAGGTTGGGAGATTGTAAACCTAAACATAAGGGTATATACTTGAGAAAAAAAAACAAAAATAAATATTATATTTAATGTGCAAATTGTTGTTTTTATTGTACGGAAATGGGCATGGCTGTAAATCAATTCACCCAGATTGTTAGTTCAGGATGATAAATATGCTGAAAGGATGAGTCCTTTCAGCTCTATTTGAGCTCCAAATGGAAAATGGGAATCATTCACATCAGACACAACACATATTCGTGCATCAGAGGGAATCGTAATTCACATTCATCATCCCAGCACGAGGTCCTTTCACGATTTATTTTTAGCAGGATGGAAAATTAGAATGGATGAGCCTATCCGGAAAATTCTGCTTTATCCTCTTCTTTATCACATTTTCGCAGTTTCCTTTTTTTTTTGAGAATTTACTTTTGACAAAAGAGTGAGTATTTGTCTTCTTTATGAAATAGAGATTTATACATGGTACAACTTCACGATATAAAAAATTCTGCTAGCGAACAGTGATTCAATTAAAAGTTGTTTAGTACAGATACAGTAAACTCTCGCAAATTCGGCTCTTTTAAGATCGGGCTACTTTTTAATTCGGGCAGCGGTTACATTTGAAAAAAGTTTGTTGTCATTTTTCAAGTTTGATTATGATTATCAAATGAATCAAATATGCTCAAATTTGGCATGGTTTGTCTTAGTTTTGATATGATTTTGCATTATTGAGGGAATTTCATGCAATTTACGTTATATATGAGTGTGTAAACTCATTATCTATATGCACATGAATAAAAAATCGTTGCATTTCAAAAAGTTTGTCGCCCGAATTTCTGTCTAATTCGGCTGACATTTCGGTCCCATATGCCCGAATTTGAGAGAGCCTACTGTACTTCGAACGTTCATGCCTTCGAATAATATGACTTTCTTTTGTTTTTCGTAAGAGATTTACAGAAAATCAACACGGAATTATCAACAATTGATTTTAATTTTTAATGGCTTATGAGGAATAAAGGAGGAGAAGATCAAAAGTCAAAATCCCGTGTTTTCACTTCTTAAAAACTATTTCATTGGTCGAAAATCATTATATCAACAATTGATGATAAGCCAATTGATATTTAATAGAAATGTGTAAGTCTCTTAGGAAAACTAAAAGAAAATTCACATTATTCGAAGGCATGAACGCTCGAAGGGAGAGTACTTTCCCCTATATTTACTTCAGTCCAAATTTGATTCCGAAAGAATAGGATAGACTTATGGAACTTTGAGAATGAAAAGGATGCGAACTTTGAACTCCTCAAATATGAATGACCATTGAATTCCAAATGAAAAATTTGAGGTTAGGGTAAGTGTACTAAATTCCGGCTAGCTTGCAATTCCGGCCACTTTTTTGTTCCTCCAATTTCCATTACCTTTCAGTTTTTTAATATTCTAGAGATTATACGATGCAAAATTATAACAAAAAAGTCGTTTCGACAAATGAGGTGATGTGAATAAGACATTGGAAAAATGCCAGAATGACAAGAGCCTATGAAAGTCAACGTGGCCGAAATAGACCACCAAAGCTATGTCTACATTTTTATTCATTTTAATTTTTCGGAATGTGTGAAAATTCGATTGTGAACTGAATTTTGGGGGTAAAGGATCGCGTCCAGTTAATTTTATCCATTTCGTTGGCCGAGAACTGTTTTCTCGACGCGATTCATTACCCTCAAAATTCAATTCACGATCGAATTTTCACACATTCCGAGTTGAAAGCACCCCGCTTTTCGAGGTCGCCTATAAAGAATCTCAGCAACCATAAGCTTATCCTGGCTTATCAGTGGTTTTTTTTCTGGGAATCGCATTGTTCAGCACTGTTTTACTCAGGGGCCTCTCGACATTTCATTTCTCCATACGTTTTTGTATAGAGGCACTGAAGACTTTTGGCAAGTTTTTTCCTAAAGAGAATTGACTTATCAATCTGATATGTTTCGAAATTGTGCATTAAAAGCTATCTAAAAATACATATTTCATAATGTTCGCCGAAATAATACAAGAACTATGAGCAAATTTGTTGAATACGCGGTGCAATATCTGCAAAATTTTTACATGGAAAAGTGAAAAATAGCTTCACTTTTTATTAGGCTTTATAGGCCCCTGGTTTTACTATTTCAGATGCCGTAGGAAACAAAGGAAAAGATTCTTAAGAAGAAACATGTGTACGAGTTGGTCTTACCATACCCTATTCATCCAAAACATTTGATGTACCAAGGGCGACATTGTACACTCAGTCCCGGCATTAAGTCATTCGGGTTTATGCACCTGACGGAGTTATGCACATACAATTATGCAAGTTTTCCAACCATTGGGAGTCAATTTATGAAATCATTTAGGTGTGATTCTTTCTAATCACACCTATTGTAATCCTCGGATTTTCTCAAAGTGCTCAGATCGAGCTGAAATTCACAGGGTATACATGTTGTGAACATCCCTGATGCCGAAAATCATAAGCCGGCAATTTTGGGGCCGGCCGGCCGTCCGGCCGTCCGTAGTACGCAATATTTCTGGTTTGGAAAGAGATATCTTCATAATTTTTAGGTGTAATTCCTTCATACTCACACCTTTTTTTTAATATATCTACTCGCGCGTACGACGATTTCTGTGCTATTAGTTTTTTGAAAAACCGGTTCTAAACCAGTTAAAAATCACATTTTGTAGTTTATCTCGAAATCTAAGCATGCGATTTTGAAAATTGTTTATGTTGTAGCCCAGAAAATTTAGATCAAATTAAAAAAAAGTTGAGAGATTCGTGGAGTAGTTCTCGAGATATTTCACTTTAAAGATTATAAGAAAATTTGGAATAGCGTCAGGCGGGAAAAAAGCGGAAGAAACGTCTTCGAACAAGCTTTTCGCGAACAAGCATTTTCCGAATTTTTTCACGGATTTTTGCGTGACGCGTTTTTTTGCGGATTTTCGCGGGCGGGTATTTTTATGGGATTTTCGCAGGGCGTGTATTTTTTTCGAAGATATTCAAGTGGCACGAATATTTTTCACAGATTTTCGCAGAGCGCGAATTTTTTGGCAGATTGTCACTAGGCGCGTATTTCGTCGCGGATTTTCGCGGGGAGCGTATTTTTTCGCGGATTTTCGCGAGGCGCGTATTAATATCGTTCAATTTTGCCACAATCCAATGCAATGAAGGAATCGCACCTCTATAAGCTAAGCCAATGGTAAGCTTAGATCAGCTTATAGAGGTGCGATTCCTTCATTTTGCAAATTTGGATTGTGGCAAACTCGAACGATATTTATACATAAATAATGCAAATTTCGTTTAAATTGTATGTAACTTATTATCGTTATTAATAAGGAAAATTGGATGAGAAATGCATGAAAGTGTCTGACAATTTTCAAAGTCGATTTTCTCGGAAACTAAGAGGAATAAAGGCCTCAAAACGGTTGGCATCCCATCGGCAAGGAACAAATTCCGGACAGCGTCCAAATCATCTGCAAGACCTTCAAAATTCCAAATTATTTTACGGATGGAAGGCCTGGAGATACTTGGTTCAGGAATTTTCTCAAGCGTCATCCAGAGCTCAGCATGTGCACGCCAAAGTCCTTCTCATTGGAAAGGGCTGTGGTTACTGCTGAAGATCTCACGGAATGGTTTAAGAATTGTCGAGAATATTCTTGTAAATTGAGTGATCCAATTAAAAAACCATTTGATCCAATTAGCGAAGAGGCGATCCACTTAGTGAACGCTAACTTATTTTAGTAATATAATTTTTTATAAATTTTCTTTAATATTTTTGATAATTTTTTTTATGTTGTGTTTCTGAATGAAACATTGAGTAATTCTATGGATTGAGAAGAAGTAATAAAGAATTTCATCAGTTCAAAAACAAGCGTTTAAGTAGCACTCTACGGAAGACGATCCAGTTACCGCATCTTACTATACGAAATCCTCTACCACACCTCTTCTTGATTATTTGGCTCTTCTTGATTTTAGGGCCCAAATAGACTAGGACTGATCTTATAAATTAGCCTGTAAAGCCATTAAGCCCTTAAGTCCTCAGTGTATGACAATTTTCATGAAATCTTTACTACCAAATTTCACAGGCCATATATTCTCGAGATTTCTTGTTCAAATAAAAATTAATGATTTTGAAAAGCTGCACTTCAATTGGCTCACTCTATACTCAAAGTATTTTTCTGACAGATTACTTCGGGATCAACAGCATTCTGCTTAGAATGGAATATTTATGTGTCAAGTAAGTAAATTGCATTCATGAATGCACTGACATGTTTTCAATATCTCTAAAATGTTGGGGTATACACAGCCAAAAATTGCTTTCCACTTTAGCTATGATTATTTTATTGTCGCATTTCGTGCAATCATTCAAACAGTTGCACCTTCTCCAAGCGAAATCTCGAAACTCTTCTATAAACAATGTTGAATATTTTAGATTTTCTAAAATATTAAAAACTTTTACAAATAATGCATTGTAGCTGAATTTAGATCACATGGAGAATGCCCTTGAATTAGTCTTAATAACGATTTTCAAGGTCAAGGGTTATATAGCTCTGAAAAACGTATTTCTCAAGCGATTGCTACAGCTTCATATTCATTAGAAAGGCCTTTGTATCCCTTACAAGACTAAATCGATTCAACCTTTCACTTTGAGATTTATGACTTTGACATTATTTTCGAGAAATGAAACTTCTTTCTGCCAATTTCTTATTGACTCCAAATTATAAAGCTTTTGAGCAGTGTTGAAAATGAAAATTGAATTTTCTAGTTTTTACACGCACAGTATTGTTAAATTTAAATAATTGTAAATTAAATTTTCTCGTCTTTCTCTTAATTTGGCAGTAATTGTGTTTTGTCTTCTGGGACAAGATATAAGAGAATGGTGAGTTAAAATTTCATTATCATATCATCACTAGGATTCACTCGGAATTTGTCTGCTGAAGGGTCGAATATTGCTCTTCATTCCATGATGAATATTTTAAAGTTTAATGCAAACCACCCAACACTCAATATTCCACTCTTTTTGCCTTTTTCCCTCACATTTTCCCAGTTTCAAATAAAAAAAAGCTCCTACTGATTTTTTTCTTTCAGTCTTGTGTCAACGAATTGCAATTCCGGCAAGTTCTTCATCCTCCATGTCGATGAAACGACAGAGGAATTTACATTATGAATGTAATATTCAAATTGATTCGTGTGTATCAAATCACAAGAAAATTGTATATGACATAAGGGGGTAGCTGCCAAAAAAAAAACTGTCTCTGTGAATTATCATTTCGATGGTTTCAAGATTATCATTCCTCTACCACCCTAAAAGACGATCTTTTGGAATAACTTCATCTTGGGATTCAATGTATGCTTTTCCAAAAGAGAAACATATGTACGTGACGGAGATTCTGCGAGAAAGAGGAAAAAATTTTATTGAATAGACATTGTTATATTGAATGCAATTTTGTCTTTAGCGACTACTGTTGAAAGTCTCACAAATTTAATAAACTGAAAGTTTGCAAAACCCCTGAGGAATATAGAATTTCGAAATAAGTTATAATTTTATCAAACAGACTCGAGAATCTGATTGTACTTAGTACCATGCTGTGCTGTACTGATAAAACATTTTCAGAATCCAGAATCTACCTCTTTTACTGATCATAGGAAATTCAATCAATCGTAGGAAATTTACTATTCTCAAAAAATTTACTGTTCCCAAAACAATTACTTTTTAAAAGAAAAGTAAAGTTGTCCTGTTTTGCAGAAAAACTTTAGAATTTGCAGGAAATTTTACTGTTCAGAGGAAATGTTGCCGATCAAAGGAACTTTTACTGTTCATAGGAAATTATACTGTTCAGAAAAACTTTTACTGTTCATAAGAAATTTTACTGTTCCTAAAAACATTAAGTTAACCTTTACTGTTTGCAGAAATTTTTACTGTTCAGAGGAACTTATATTATTTGGAGGACATTGTACAGTTCGCAGGAAATTTTACTGTTCGCAGGAAATATTACTGTTCGCAGGAAATTTTACTTTTCGAAGGAACTTTTACTGTTCCCAAATATTTTATTGTTAGCAGGAAATTTTGCTATTCGTAGGAAATATTACTGTATTTTAGGAATTCTCACAGTTCAGAGGAACGTTTACTATTCGTAGGAAATGTTACTGTATTATAGGAAATTTCACTGTTCAGAGGAAATTTTACTGTTCGCAGGAAATTTTACTATTCGTAGGAAATGTTACTGTATTTTAGGAAATTCCACTGTTCAGAGGAACTTTTACTGTTCACAGGAAGTTTTATTGTTCGCAGGAAATTTTACTATTCGTAGGAAATGTTACTGTATTTTAGGAGATTTCACTGTTCAGAGGAACGTTTACTATTCGTAGGAAATTTTACTGTTCGCAGGAAATTTCACTGTTCAGAGTAAATTTTACTGTTCGCAGGAAATTTTACTATTCGTAGGAAATGTTACTGTATTTTAGGAAATTCCACTGTTCAGAGGAACTTTTACGGTTCACAGGAAGTTTTATTGTTCGCAGGAAATTTTACTGTTCGCAGGAAATTTTACTATTCGTAGGAAATGTTACTATATTTTAGGAAATTTCACTGTTCAGAGGAACGTTTATTATTCGTAGGAAATGTTACTGTATTTTAGGAAATTTCACTGTTCAGAGGAAATTTTACTGTTCGCAGGAAATTTTACTATTCGTAGGAAATGTTACTGTATTTTAGGAAATTTCACTGTTCAGAGGAAATGTTGCCGATCAAAGGAACTTTTACTGTTCATAGGAAATTATACTGTTCAGAAAAACTTTTACTGTTCATAAGAAATTTTACTGTTCCTAAAAACATTAAGTTAACCTTTACTGTTTGCAGAAATTTTTACTGTTCAGAGGAACTTATATTATTTGGAGGACATTGTACAGTTCGCAGGAAATTTTACTGTTCGCAGGAAATATTACTGTTCGCAGGAAATTTTACTTTTCGAAGGAACTTTTACTGTTCCCAAATATTTTATTGTTAGCAGGAAATTTTGCTATTCGTAGGAAATATTACTGTATTTTAGGAATTCTCACAGTTCAGAGGAACGTTTACTATTCGTAGGAAATGTTACTGTATTATAGGAAATTTCACTGTTCAGAGGAAATTTTACTGTTCGCAGGAAATTTTACTATTCGTAGGAAATGTTACTGTATTTTAGGAAATTCCACTGTTCAGAGGAACTTTTACTGTTCACAGGAAGTTTTATTGTTCGCAGGAAATTTTACTATTCGTAGGAAATGTTACTGTATTTTAGGAGATTTCACTGTTCAGAGGAACGTTTACTATTCGTAGGAAATTTTACTGTTCAGAGTAAATTTTACTGTTCGCAGGAAATTTTACTGTTCGCAGGAAATTTTACTATTCGTAGGAAATGTTACTGTATTTTAGGAAATTCCACTGTTCAGAGGAACTTTTACGGTTCACAGGAAGTTTTATTGTTCGCAGGAAATTTTACTGTTCGCAGGAAATTTTACTATTCGTAGGAAATGTTACTATATTTTAGGAAATTTCACTGTTCAGAGGAACGTTTATTATTCGTAGGAAATGTTACTGTATTTTAGGAAATTTCACTGTTCAGAGGAAATTTTACTGTTCGCAGGAAATTTTACTATTCGTAGGAAATGTTACTGTATTTTAGGAAATTTCACTGTTCAGAGGAACTTTTACTGTTCGCAGGAAATTTTACTTTTTGTAAGAAATTTTACTCTTCGCAGGAAATTTTACTGTTCAGAGGAACTTTAACTGTTCGCAGGAAATTTTACTGTTCGCAGGAAATTTTTCTTTTTGTAGGAAAGTTTACTCTTCGCAGGAAATTTTACTGTTCACAGGAAATTTTACTGTTTGCAGGAAATTTTACTGTTCATAGGAAATTTTAATGTACGTAGGAAATTTTACTGGTCAGGGGGACTTTTACTGTTCGCAGGAAATTTTACTGTTCGTAGGAAATTTTACTGTTCGCAGGAAATTTTACTCTTCGCAGGAAATTTTACTGTTCAGAGGAACTTTTACTGTTCGCAGGAAATTTTACTGTTCGCAGGAAATTTTACTGTTCGCAGGAAATTTTACTGTTCGCAGAAAATTTTACTGTTCATAGGAAATTTTACTGTTCAGGGGAACTTTTACTGTTCGCAGGAAATTTTACTGTTCGCAGGAAATTTTACTTTTCGTAGGAAATTTTACTGTTCGCAGGAAATTTTTACTGTTCGCAGGAAATTTTACAGTTTAGTGGAACTTTTACTGCTGGCAGGAAATTTTACTATTCGCAGGAAATTTAACTGTTCGCAGGAAACTTTACTGTTCGCAGGAAATTTTAGTGTTCGCAAGAAATTTTACTCTTCGCAGGAAATTTTACTGTTCGCAGGCAATTTTACTGTTCATAGGAAATTTTATTTTACTGTTCGCATAAAATTTTACTGTTCGTAGGAAATTTTACTGTTAGCAAGAAAGTTTACTGTTCGCAAGTAAGTTTACTGTTCGCAAGAAAGTTTACTGTTCGGGGAAAATACTGTGCGAAGGAATTTTTACAGTTGCCAAATAATTTTATTATTCGTAGGAATTTTTACTATTTGGAGGATATCTTACTTTTCGCAAGACATTTTATTATTCGTAGAAAATTCTGCTGTTTCCACAAAAAGTTACTGTTCTCAGAAAAAATTACTGTTCCCTATAATATTCCGTTAACTTTTACTGTTCGCAGAAACTTTTACTAATTGCAGAAACAATAAAATTTCCCTGTTCACGAAATATCAAAGACCAGATTCAAGAGTTGCTTGTTCCTTTTTTCTCAAATTCAATTATTTATAAAATATATTTAAAATTTTAAACGATATTTTAAGTTGAATGCTATGCTATCTATTGAGGCTTTATCAAGATATATTTTAGCTTTACAAATTGTTTGTAGAGCTAAATTATATCATAATAATATCCAGTTTCATTAAAAAATATGAGAAGAAAACCTTACTTTAACAAGCTACCACGCTTCAAAGGTGCCCCACTTCCCCCTATAGTACTAACCATTCGTTATAAATATCTTCAAGTAAAATTAAGAAGCAATCTTTAACGAACATAAAAAAATTAGTGTACCAAAATCCATTATTCATCATAAAATTAACTCTCTACCTTAATTTAAATATAATAGCATAATTGCGTCCGTGACATGAGTCCAATATTAATGGATTATGTTTCAGCTTTCATAAGTTCAGAAAATTTAAATTTATATCAATTTCCTTGATTAAATTTTGTTGCAAACTGAGTGAATGTTTCGAAATTCATTTAATGCAATATGACTTCATTTAGATATTTATAAGACAAGGATGGGGAAGGAAGATTTACTGTCAGGGAGCAAATTTCAAAAGCATCGAGTACAAGTGATTATATATCTGCACACGAATCTACAAGAGGAAGTCATTCGATGTCAACGTCTTCCTCGCATTCCTTCCTCTTAAGCTGGAGAAACTTTTCCATTCAGGAAGATGCTCAAGATACAAATTGAAATTCAGGAAAAGTGGATATAGAAATGTGAGACGATATGTAGCTTTTAGATGCATTAGTAACCTTTGTTATTGCTATAAGAAAGACACTCCATATTCCTGATTGGGACAGAATGAACTAGGTACTTGATGAACTTGTAAGGTAAAATATTGTCTTGTGTACGTTAATTTTAATTCCACTAAGTAAATATTGATGGTCGCTGCAATTGTGAGATTTTTCCTGCACAAACATTTATAGGCTGAAGTCGGGTGGAGGTTTAATTACTTTTCTAGCCGCGGGCTAATTGTTCACAAACTCCGTCATTAATTGCCCAGACATGGAGGGAAAATACTGCGGAAATCTCAATGGATTTTGTGCAGCAAGTTTTCGCACAACACAAGGGAAATTATATTTTTTCCTTAATTCAAAGTCTTTTTCTTAAAGGAGATGACCGGTCATTTTTGATGCTAGGATCTGTCACTTAAACACAAGAGGGATTCATCTATTTAAGGGGGCGCCAAAAGTTTTTCTCCCTAATGTACTTAACCAAGAATTTAAAAAAAAAATCTATTTAAAAACGATTGGTAAAGCATCCCATGCTTTGCTAAATGCTCGAATTAGTGACTTAGATGATTTACCTCAAAAGTACTTTCGCATCATTTATCGTTTACCGGTCCACAATGGATTTAAACCGATTCAAATATCACTCAAAAGATCGCCTAAAGTGGCTCAGAAAAATAAAATTGATTTCCGGATAAAATTAGTTACCGGTTATGTCCTTGAAACCCTTGAAACTTTAGTTTAAAATTTTCTGAAAATAATCTTTATTAAATAACACATAAACATAATAAAAATGATAAACATTAGGTCTAAAAACTGTTTTAGAAAAAATGTTTGAGATATTCTACGGATTAGTTATTCAGAGCGGATTATGAAGATTAAACTTCAATTCTAATGTCGACTTCAGACTGGAGACTTAGCCTAGTTCCTTAATCTAGCGCTATCATCCAAAACAAGCTCTACACATTTTCCTTATCCCATTTGAAAGTTGATTAAGATCGTACATCTCCCTATCCCTCTGTATCCTTTTTGTAAGAAGTAGCTGTGCTACTGTTGCTACGGCACTGATTTTAGAAGAGATTGATGGCGTTTCACAGAAATTCCGATCCTTTCCAAAATTTACTTCCCCTTACGCTACACTAATACGGACTTTAAACCTATAAGGTTTAGCTTATATGGAATAACAGATATAGTTTCTCCATAAGCACAAATTTATCGATCAGAATACAAAAAAATTATACCAGTTACTTTTATTTAGAAAATTCTAGATTTTCGGAAACTGGGCTAAGCATCCAGTCCAGTCTTAAGACTGCTTAACATCTCTAAAATCCAAATAAGAACCAATTTGACTGATTTTTTAAATGCCAATTGATTATTTACTCTTAATATCATAATAATAATAATATATAATAATGATGACACAACGTTCCATAGAGGAACTAAAGCGTGTGCACGACAAGATTGCACCAAATGATTCGATATTTTTTATGACAGATGTCACTAGCTCTGCATTTTTGTTGTATGTAAACATTGTAACACGTGTTTTTACCTTTCTTTTGGTGAAACTCTCATCAAATTCTGTTCATTTTTCACTGAGATACGAAATAATAATGGAAAAGAGAAGGGAACTGATCGTGTACACATATCTAAAAAAAATCCTGGAATCAATTAAGAGCGGACCTTGTAAAACTCACAAATACCTCACGGCAGACCGTCCAGAAGGTGATTCTTTTGATTCCCTTTCTTACGGGCTCCTGCAAATTTAAAAATTACCTAGATGACATATTTTCATAGGAAATTTATTCCTCTACACCTTTGTAGAACACAGTTTTCTCTATCTGGACGAGAAAAACGCTTTTCAAGTTATTTTCCAAAAGCTATTTTTGGCAAGAAAATTCTATTCAAGCATTCTGAAAAGGCGAAAATGGCGAATTGGGCGAGATGAATTTGACGAAATCTGTCGAAGAGATGCCGTGTAAATGTCACTCAAGTGCAGAATAAAAACAAAACAAAAAATAATGGAAAAAAGTGTTTTGTTATATTTTTAAATTAACACTAAACCCACTAAACCTACCGACCGGTTTTGATAGTTTTTCGGTCAAATGACAATCCGCGGTAGGGTAGGATACTCAACAAATTTGTCTTGGAAAAGAGCAAAAAATTAAAATTTAAAGACTGAAAAATATATTATATGAATATTTTACGGAGGTAATGGTGATTTCCCGACAATCTGTGAAATGCACTCTACATGTTAGTGGAGACTCATTGACACAGGTGGAGAAGTTCAAGTATCTCGGGGTGTTATTCACGAGTGATGGTAGGATGGAGGCAGAACTCTCGTCGCGAATCGGTCAGGCTTCTGCAGTAATGAGGGAGCTTGGCAGAAGCGTGTTGAGGAAGGTCGAGCTTAGTCGATCGGCTAAATTATCGGTTTTCAAAGCTGTGTTCATTCCTATTCTCACCTATGGTCATGAGATTTGGGTAATGACCGAAAGGGTAAGATCGCGAGTACAAGCTGCCGAGATGAGGTACCTTCGAGCGGTAAAGGGAATCACTCGTAGAGATCGAGTGAGGAATGTGGCCGTTCGTGAGGAACTAAGAGTCGAGGAGCTGCTTCTTCGGGTTGAGAGATCACAACTTCAATGGTATGGACATGTTCAACGCATGAATGAAGAAAGATTCCCCAGAAAAGCTATGCAAGCCATTGTGAGGAGACCTCGGCATCGAGGCAGACCTAGGACAAGGTGGCTGAATCAAATTCAGAATCTTGCCTTGGAACGCCTCGGGATCGAACCCGAACATCTTCCTGAAGTGGCGGAGGACCGACAGGCGTGGGCTGCTAGATTGGATGTCATGGGCCCGCGACCCCAATAGGGATAAGCGGTTGAAAATGAATGAATGAATGAATGAATGAATGAATATTTTAAGAAATTAATAAAGTTTGATAGTGACATTGCATCGTTTAAATTTATGTTAATTTTAAACCGGTCATTTTGACCGGGTCTCGGTAGGTTTAGTGTCAAATATCTTAGACTCAGTAATACTCGACAGAATTTTATAGGCTGTATGTACGTATTATTTATTATCTTCGGATCTCCATCACCATCACTCTCTACAAAAATAAGCGTAGGCACATGGCAATGACGTTTTTTTTCGCCGTGAGACATCAGAAATTGCTACGCTTTTTGTTACTTCTTGCCCCATACCTTTCATTACTAAAACGTATAGCGGCTTCATATTCAAAAAACCCAAGTCATTTAGTAAGTATACACCAGTGCATCAATTTTGGAAAATATGTAGGTAATAAATGATATTTATTACCTACAAGCAAAATATTTCAAAAATAGGGCTAAAAATTTCTATATATTTTTTATTTTCTAAATTCCTTGTTCGAATTATAAGAAAATTACGACATGAATAAGACCTATGGAGGCTCTCTGTGGAACAAAATTTAAGTCGATATCGTTTTTATCTTGGAAGGTACTGAATTTTGATATTTTCGATTTGTGACTTTTTGCCCCAGTCTCCCTTATAATTCAGGCTCCCCCTTAAACCAAAATTTTTCAAGAAATCTGAAATCCGTAAGCAATGCATGACTAAAAATCATTTTTGATTTTATTCTTATTACTCTCTAATCTGTCTAATCTAAATACTGCTTTTGATTCAAGTTTTTCATCAGTGAGATTAACATTTTTAAAAAGCTCCATTGCATGACCTAAATTTTCTTGGAGATTATCATAGAAAAAAATGTGTTTTTCAGGAATTTCACAGAGCATTTTCATACAATCAATCAATGAAATTTCAATAGAAATTACCGAAGCTCTTTGTAAGCAAGAAAGATATCCTTAGAGTATATAGAGAGTATGAAAGAAATTATTATTCATGATGAAACTGCAAAAAAAAATCAGCCAAAATATTTTCATCAATACTTTTTGGAGTGTACAAAAGGAAAAAAAAAAACATAAAATCTGACTGGGATTTATTCATAACGTGTACATTTCTGGGATATATAAAACAATTTTTGGGGAGAAAATTCAAAGAGATCCCTCTTGACATTCCACCGAGATGTAATTACTTTTTCCCCGTGATAATTGCTGTCTGCTCGCAATATTCAATGCGGAATGTCTGCATGGAATAACTTTGATCTATATTTGAAGGGCTGCTTCATACTCAAAAAGCTTGCAAGAATCGCTTTCATCCCGCGCAAGTTCTCCAAGGGTTGAGTAGGATTGAAGGAGGAGGGTTGGGTAGGTTAAAAAAAAGCTTCGCATACGATTTAATTTATGGAAAATACACACAAAAGAAATTAAAATCTCTCGGGAGATGATGAAAAAAAAATGCACAGGGGCACAATAATTTTATTTTATGAATGGAGTATACATACTCAATTTAATTTTGTGAAATGGAATGAAGAAAAAGCAGAGATTTTCTCCTTTTATATTGGAGAAAACGATAGATGATGCAGTGGACGAGATTGAACTCTGCTTTGCCCATTGTATAGCTTTTTTTAATTCACATTTCATTATCTCTTGGATTTAATGAGATGAAATCCTCTAAAGTGGATGAATCCTAAAGAAATTATATTTATATGCAAACGTATTGGTAGCTTAAATCTTATCCTGGTTTAAAAACCAAAGCTTTTCACTAGTCCAACTGCGAAAAAAGCTCACAAACAAGCTTCAAATTGTGAGATATTTTCAGGAGAGTGTGGACTTTTTGCCATGTAGCATTTTCCCCCCAAAATGGTCCAGGAATGAAAAAGAGCGTGAGCTAAAGTGCTTCCGGGGTTGTTATGTGATTTATGTGAGAGGTTGACCGAAAAGTACTTAATCAGTTCTTTATTGCGTAACTCCCTATCTGTCTCGTTGGCGCTTTTTGCGAGCTTTCGCATGACTTTCGCTTGATAAATGTCCCTCCCCTCAAGCCTCCACAAAAATTTCCATCGAGAAAACAATTAGGTGAGGAATTTTCCTGACACTGGAATAAGTTGAGGATGAGTGAGCTTTCGGACAGGGGTTGATTTTCAGAGTTATTTTTCTCAAATGATATGGGCTTTTGTTGTAACAGCTGTAAGGGATGGTATGGCCACTTCAGTTACATTATTTCAACTGCATCTAAATCAATTATATGGAGAGAAGGTTTAATAATAAAATATTACTGTACGATTTGTGATAAATGAATCGATTAATCTGTTGTTTTCTCAGAGAGGTCACTCATGAAGTCGGCGGGGGACTGAGAAAACTATACAGAAAAAATGTTTCATAAATTTGTTCGTATGATTCTATTTGACTGGCAAAACTTTGCGAACAAGTGAGAAAATTTCACGAGCATTTTGCTATTCACGAACATTTTTGCGAAGATTTACGAACAAATCTTTGTTAAAGAAAAAAAAGTGCTCGTCAATGGATCATATTACGAACAATGTTTGTAAAACAAAGGTGCAAACTTTTAAGAACTTTTTACAATTTACGAGAATTTTATGAGTCCCTCATAGAAAAAATATTTCGTAAAATTGTTCGTAAATGTTTGTGAATTCCTATTAGGGACTTACAAAATGCTCGTAAATCGTAGAACCCACAAACAAGTTCGTAAAAGTGTATACTTCTTCACAAAAATTGCCCGTAAAATGATCATTTGATGAGCATTTTTTGTACTTTTACAAACATTTGTTCGTAAATATTCGTAAGCACACAAAAAAGTTCGTCAAATTTTGTCATTTGTTGGAAAATTTTTGCCAGATAAATAAAAATATACGAACAAATGTTTGTAAGAAAAATGCTCGTCCAGTAATCATGTTACAAACAATGTTTGTGAAAAAAGTACAAAATTTTACGAACTTGTTTGTTCCCAATTTTACGAATTTTTTTTTCTTGTGTGCCGAAATTTAGCATGATTTTAAATCTAAATTCGGAAAATATTGAATTAAAATTTATTGTGTAAAACTTAAATAAATAAATTTAGATGAAGAAATCGGTTACTCTTAGATTATGGTAAAGTAAAACACGGATTGACCTTTGAGCTTTTCCCTCCTTTATACGGGCTTCAGACCTAGGGCTTAACTATAAGGTTTAACTTCACTAATTTCTTATTAGTCGAACATTTTTAGACAATTCTGACAAAAATATATAAAGTTCACCGAGGATCCTTCCTAAAGTATCATGATGCAAAAGGATGTTTTATGTCAAGTGATTTTTATTTAAAGCATCGCTTCTGTGACTCAACATACGGTTCCGAAGCAATGGTATTTCTTAAAGTTTTTGCTATTCAATATTTTGAAGAAATTAATACTTAAGCGTATACTTCTGTAGAGAAAGCCTTAGGTCATTAACTAAAGAGAGCGCTGTGTTTAAAGGGAGATCAGTTATGTTGTTCCACATGCTAAACTGGCAAATATGAATCTAAGGTCCTTGACACACTTAGGATTTAAGCCGAAAGTAGGCTTTGTGGAAAATGATAGAAATGTGGTTTTACCATTATTTCGAAAATAATTCCGCTAAGCCGTCTTTCGGCTAATCCTCAAGTGTGTCAAGGCCCTAAGGCTGTTAAGACAACTCTCACTCAGTGGAGCCTTTTTTTTTAGGATAAGTGACATTTTGTCTGTCGCAAATATTGTTCCCGGAAGACATTGAAAGAAGAGTTTCTTAAGAATTCCTGTAATATAACTATTTTTTCTGTAAGAAAAGAAATCCTGCCCAGAATATTGCACAGAGTATTGGGTTAATAAGGGGAATTAATCTATTTAAATAATAAGAACAAATTAAATTGGTTGCTATTTAGGTTTTTGAGACCTTCAGAAACTATTCTAAACCTTTAGTCTGAAGACGGACTTACTCTCCTTATAACGTTTCGGAGGCTCAGGTCTACAAAGTATTTAGAATATGGATTTTCACTATTTAGAAACAGTTTACAAGTTTTAAATAAATAAATAATCTCAACAAAAATCTTACAGGGAAATTATTGGGTTGGGTTTCAAACGATCCCAAACATGATACCATTCGATTGAGAAAAACGTTTTCTAAAGCATTTTAAACATATGACCTTGAAAACCCGTTATTAGGAATACTTTATCGGTATTATCGTTTATGGACAAAATGTCCTCCTGGACATTTCGTTTTCGTTTACGTTTTCGAACAATTCCGAAAATCTTGATCCTGGACGGGAAGAGGAGTAGTGAGAAAAAAATCAGGGACGTGTCCTCGGGTCAACTTATGGGGAGAGGGTCTCCCGAAGGTTTCAAGTCGCAATCTCCACCCGTTTGGCCTTTAGAGCTAGCGACAGCCGAACTTTTATAGTGTGTGCTCCATGTAATAGGTAAGCTGATTAACCTTCAGATTAGAGGGGAAAGTGCCAATGCTTCATATGATCCCAATCTTCGTTATACCTAAATATTTCCTGTGTTTCTCAATAAATGTGACTCATTGCAAATATATTTTAAAAACTATGGGACAGGCCCGGTCTTTAAAATATATTGCGAAGTCACATTTATTCAGAAACATAGGAAAAATTTAATTATTATGAAGCTTGGGATGGTATGAAGCATGGGCGTGCACTGTCCTTTATACGTATTTCCCTTTCTTGAGGTACGAACAATAAAATAAAAGTATGGATTATAAATCAGTTCAGACTGGTTATCTATTTTCCGAGTCTTCAAGATTGAAAATTAACTTTTCAGAGATATTCTATGGCGTGACCTTGAAAAAGTTGCAGAGGCAATAATTTAAGGTCATTAGTATTGCCAGGTCTTCGTCTGTAACAGAATTTAAATTTAACAGGAGAAACGTCTTCCAAAATTTTCTGAATAGCTCCCACGGGTCTATTTGTGAGATTCCACGGCGACCCCAAGTCTCAATCTCCAACTGTTTTACATCAAAAATGTTTAATAATAAAATTTCCCCTAATTGGGAGTGGAGGAAGGGATATTTCGACGTATCAAAAAATAGGAAGATAATGTGTATAACTGCTCTCGATCGGGAAATAATTAAATTTAATGTTCAGTGCTGCAGTCACATCTACGCTGTAAACTGAAACCACAATGCGTGAAAAGCAATGAAATTTTTCCAAAAGCTTTTCCCCGTGCTCATTCTTGGTGCTCTCTCGTTAATGAAAAGTGAGTATTTAAATGATCATTTGCGCGAATACGATGTAGAATTAACTTTGTGCGGAGAATTATAAAAAAAAGTACGCTGCTTTGCAGAGAATGTGGATAACAACATAATACATCTCTATTTACTTTTACTTTGCCATAAATAACAATTAACTACCTTTTTCGCAACATCCATTTCATTCTCCCCTCATAGTCTCGCACAGTGGGTGGTTTTGTGTTTTTGCAAATAGCAGGAAGTGAATAATTGGTTTGGTGTGCGTCGGACGCAACCCTAAAATGCATTCTACGATATTATACAGTTTTTGGGGCCACAATGTTGATGTTCTGTCGAGGGCTCTTCTAACGTACCTCATCCCATAAAAATTCTCAATTTGGGTGAGACATAGTCGTTCGGAGCAATTGAATAGAGTTTTTGGGTGGGATGTCGTTATTTATGGGTGAAAATCAACGCTCGTGCAATCGCTAAAAGTGTTCACATACCATGGACCAACAACACTATAAATAAAATGTTCTTCCGCCAGAAATGTGTTGTAGGGGGTGAAAAGTTGCTGGATGATGCTGGAAAATGCGATGAAGTAAAATTAAATGACACTCCTCGAGAGATGATGACGTTTTGACCATGTTGCGGACTTTTGAGGATACTTCCCAACTTATCGAGTTGGATTTATTGGTCAGGAATTGAATATTAGCTAGAGACATTTCGAAACTTTGTGCACTGTAGAACTATTTTCAAGATCAAAGTTTGGCATTAACCATGTTAATAGCTTAAGCTACAGTTCCAGGATTATGCCCTAGACATACTTACGATCTAAGCCGAAAGGCGGCTTATTAGCGTAATTATAATCAAAATAATGATTTGACTAAAATTCCGTCAGTTTCCTACTAACTAAGCCGTTTATCGCCTTAAGCCGAGAGACGGATTAGTTAGAAACTAATGGAAATATAGTATAATAATTATTTTAATTATAATTACGTTAATTATAGGGGAAACTGGGGCACCACCAAACACGGGGTAGCATCAAACACTAATTTTTATTTCTTAACTACTTGGACTATCTCAACCATTTCTTCAGTAGATAAGCATCCTTATAATGCCTATAAATTCCAATAGATCTTGTCTTTAGAAGTCGAATATCTGATTAAAAAATTTCAGTGTTTGGTGCTACCCCGTGTTTGGTGGTGCCCCAGTTTCCCCTAATTACATCGTAACCATGCCTAGGGCATTAGTTCCATTAATACTCTAATTCTTAAATACTAAAATTTAAATTGAAAAAATATTTGCAATAATGTGGTTCAATATTCCGTAGAAATACTATAGTCAAGTGCGTTAATCCGGGCGCTTCGCTATGTGGATCGTTTATGACTAATCCACTTAAAATAATATTTTTAATTTTATTTCCGTAATATAGTCACTGCAGTAACATAATATAACTATTCAAGTTTGAGAAAAAGATAAAATAATATTTTTATCCATTAAATAAGTAAGTGTAATCGTCTCATTTCAATCTTGTGCCAGCTGGGTTCTTCACTAAAAATTTATTGTTTTTTCCTTGCATAAAAAGTATTTTAAATCCAAAGGTTTAATTAAAAGTGAATTAGCGAAAAAGCGACCCAGTTAGTGCATGCTGACTTATTCCAGTATTATCATTATTTTATAAATTTTCTTTAATATTTTTATTTTTTTTTTATATTATGTTTCTGAATGAAACTGTGAATAGTTCTATGGATTTAGAAGAAGTAAAAAGAACTTCATCAGTCCAAAAACACGAGTTTAAGTAGCACTTTACAAAAAACGATCTAATTAACCCAATAAGTACGTTTCGAACACCTTTAATTCCAGTAATTTTTTGTAACCGGTAAACAATTAGAACCAGGAAAACATTTGCGTTATAGACCTAGCACTATGCTAATTAAAATTAAACTATTAAGTATTCAAAATTGGAGCACCACCGAACGTAGGGTAGAACCGAACACTGATTTTTATTTCTAAACTAAGGTAAAGTACCATCGAGTCGGCCGGTTTCTCAACTCGGCTAGTTGAATTATTTAACCAATTTTTTAACGTTTTATAGTCAATTTTTATGAAATTTTCACTGATTTACGTTATATATAATATAATACACCTTATAATGTTAAATCGGTAAGACCATATTATAACAAATATAAGTAAATTGAATAAATAGTCCCACTGGCCGAGTTGAGAAACCGGCCTACTACATGATACTTTACCTTACTTAGACTGTGCTGACTATTTCTTCAGTGGACAGGTATCCCTGTAGTGTCTTTAGATTCCCAAAGGGGAAGGTTGTGCAGTTTCGTACAGAAAATGATGTCCAATATTTAAGATTTTTTACTGAATGTCACACAAACCGAATCAATCTCTTACTTATTAGGTTCATAATTCCGCCTCACAAAATTCCTAGAAATCCTTTGATTTTCCTCTACAGAAAAATGAAAATTTAATGACGATTTTTACGAAGGTGCCCTGGTTTGCTCAGCTTCGTACAACATTCTGCCCACCTATGTAGGGCTCATTTTCCCCGGAAATGTTACACCGGACACACAAATTTACTCGTCAACGCTTAAATAGTTCTATCATCGATTTGTTTACACCATTTGTAGAAGGTATCACGCATTAAACAATCAATTTTATGCTATTTTTCTAACACATGTTTTTTACATTTGGAAAACAATTTTTGCACTGCATTCTGACAGTCAGTTAAGTGCTTGGTTAGGTGTGATTTTCTCCTAATCACACCTATTGTAATCCTCAGATTTTCTGTAACAACTCTAATCTGTCTTGCAGAACATTTGAACATCACTAATTTTGAAAATGACCAGTGACCAAATTCTAGTGAGATGTGAAAAATTCCGCTTGAAAACAAAGTAAATTGGATGAAAATGCTCAAAAAGCACAGCATGGGCAATAAAAGAATCACACCTACCATTATCAGATTTGTTGCGAGCCCACAATTTAAAATTTAAATTATTTGAAATGTGTGGAATGTGGAACTAAATTTTTACTGATGTGATGAGGGCGCTGAAGTGAGAGAGAAGTTGGAGGGAATTAGGAGCAGCTGACGAAACTTTTCCAAAAAGATCCAAATATAACCAATTCGGTTAGAAGTAGACCCTCAAAGTAGTAAAAACTGGTGAGTCATGCCAGAGAAATGCAGCACCGGTTCATATTTGATTCAGCAGAAATTGTGGACAGATGTGAACACAACAAATAAAACTGGAGTATTTGAAGATGCTCCACATACAATTAAAGAGATCACAAAAGTAAAAACTTTTCCTTCAAAAATTCAAGATGGCGAATTTTTAGGTCACAGCTATGTTTGGACGAAATGTTCGTCTGGACCACCCCAAAAACATATCCAAAAATAAAAGAAATCGTAGGTGCCGTTTTCTAGAAAAACCGAAAAACATGGTTTTGGAGGGTATGGAAGGAGGTGAAGGAGGCCACCGTAGAACGGAACTTGATATCTCTTACCGTTTAAGCTCTAGGACGGTGAGAAGTTGAAAAAAGTCGATTATATAACTGCTCTCTCTTTGAGGTCGAGCAGTAAAAAGAACTGAACTTCGGTCACATATTTTACACCAAGCGACTGAGCTATCATTATCTTTTTATAATTAAATAATACGTTGAAATTATTTCGGTTTTGGAATTTTAAGATTTTATCACTGTTTCAGATGGTCAAAGAGAAAAAGAAAACCACGAAGACGTACAAGACTTTACATTCAAAAGTACTTCTTCGTTGGTTTTTCTTTTTATCATCTAAAATTGTTCGGAAATCTTAAAGTAGCAAATTAGTCTTAATTCCAAATTACCCCATCTTACCCTACTTGATTAGATTGTTCAAGAAAAGCAATTAAGGATAGTCCGAAATAGCAGTCTGTATAGTGAAAGTTAGTGGCGCCATCTTCGTTTCACTGCAATTTCTATGCTTCATTGAGCTTTTTGACTTCTTTCAGATGTTGTGGTGAACGTTTGAAGGAAGTTCAATAGGTCGATGAGAACAAGAGATGGGCGGATGATGGAAACAGCATCGGGTTTGGCGATTGAATGCAAATTTCTCTGGTGAAGCACAAAATCCGGAAGTTGGGGAGGTGTCTGTGGTGCAAAAGGGTTGGAGAGTGTCATCATCTCTCTCCTGCATGCTTCTTTGTTTATGTGCTCTGTGTGTCATCCTTAAGTTTCGCTTGGCTTTCCATGTTATTTATTATTCTCGTGGTTTCCGTCAGTTTTTGGCTCCATGACTCGCCTCTCTGGCACTTGGATAACTTACTGCACTTGCTGCTTTTCTCTTTTACACCACTTCTAACAAAAAAAAAAGAAATGGAGAAAATCGTACAACATTGTTAAACATTTTGTTCTCTTTTTTTATATATTCCTTTGCTTTTCACCATGGAACACCATCTCAATTCCATTTTGGCGCAATTTGTTATTTTTCGCCATTTCGCCACCAAGTGAATCAATTTCTCATCATGGCCAGGAGCAAATTTCCACGCGAAATTTTCCACACATAATAATATCCATGTGAGTTCAATAGGAATGAGAAAATTTCTGGAGAGAGAGTTGGGCCATGATTTGAAAAGTGCGAAACTTTTTCAATAAAACCCCACACTGTTTGTACGAATAAACAAATCCATTATGGTTGAACTCAGTCTCTTTTTTTTTCAACACCCAGGGGAGACACCGATGAATTTGAGAGCTTTTCAGCAAAAGGGTTGCGAAAAATATGGGGGTTCCGTGAAAAAAAAATTATAAATGATTCATATCTTCCTGTCAAATGGATGTTTGAGCTCCTGCTTTGAAAATACGTGTATTTATGATGTTATTTTCACTCTTTCAATTCAAAAACTTTTGTCCATGGACCAAAAATATATTAATGATACTCTGTCACCGCATTCTTTTCTCATATCCCGAGAAATATCGAGAAATATGAATGTTTGCCGGGAAAGACAAACGATTTCACAAGTAACAATGGATTGAGAAGTACTCCTTGGGTTGGGAATTTTGTGCAGTGGCGCCAAAATGTTTTACAAAAATATTTACGCGAGTGGCGTAGACTGAGGCAGGTTTACGAAGAGACTTTACAGAAAGATAGGCAAGAATTCTAACAATACTGTAGTAAGGAAAGGCTTTCAGGCTTCGCACATTTCATATTTTTATCATATCGATCGCTCTGAATAAGAAACGAATAACTCGCAGTAGGCAAATTTTACAGGAGAGCGATTTAAAGCTGATATTTTACATGCAGAGTAGGGGAGACCGGGGCAGATTTAACCACGTATAGTATTAGATAGTGGTATCTTATAGTTTTCCTTCGAAGAAACATTGAGGAAACCACTCTGTATTCTAAATATATACTTCCCTTCCTATTCATTGAAATATTTTTCAACCTGGTACAAATATTTTTTGTACAAATTATACGCAATGAAAAATTTCATTTGGTGGCTAATTCTACCCCAGTCTCCCCTATAGGATTTTTGAGATTTAAAATCTCTATAACTTTGAAAATAATTATCTTTCAAATGTAATATTCTCAGGGAAGGTAGAGGGTATAAAAAATTATCCAAAAAGCGAATAAAATTATTTTTGTAAAAAATTGAGTTGTTCGACTGATGTCGTCGATACTGCCTAAATGAACCTGAATTAATTTTCCAGAAAATGTGTAACTAACTAAGAGTAATGTGAAAGAGACACAGTTATGAAAGGAATATTCGAAAAAGATGAAGTGTTCGAAACCAGACTGTAGCCTAAAAACTTTTTCCTAATTAAGGTTGCTTTCGTAATGTTTCTTCTATGAGTTCTAAAATTAATTTCGTAAACCTGATCCAAAATTAAACTTTCCAGCACAGGCAGTCAACCATATGGCCCCAAACCTTTATTAGAATCTTTATTTTTTTTTATTTTTGTTATTGATATTGATAAGCATAACTTGGAAAGACGGAGATAAATTTGACGATTTATGCTTCGAACAATTCATTTATTTTTCAATGTGTTCTAAATTAATTTGGCCCATTATAATATTATATTTTAATTGCTAGTCAATGCCTCAAACTTTCAGAAAAAAAACTATGGGTGAAATCCGTAGGGAACATAGAGCAAACATTGAATTGTCCGAAGCTTCAGTCGTCCGAAAGTAGCGCACTTTCCCCTACAGGAGTACAAACAATATCATTTCAAGAAATTTCCACTAAAAGATTTTTCTCTGACAATTTTTATCCCTAGGGCCCCTAGGATCTTAATATTCCTTTAAGATTGTCAACAAAGCTTCCAAGAAAAGAAGAGCACCTCTTTAAAAAAAAAACCATAAAAGCCTTAGAAAATGCCTTTCAGACCTTTGACATTTAAAGTGAAATTTGGAATATCAGGCACTTAAGTAAAGTTCAACTTCAACTGCAATTTTAAACTGAATATATTGTTGTGGATGAGACTTTTCGATCTTAAGAATGGGTGAAATCGAAGGAATAGATCAGCTCCGGGGCTAGCAGTATTAGAGCCCTGAAGTTATCATAAGACATTCTTTGATCAAAACCATTCATACACCTGATGCCCTAGACATACTTACGACTTAAGCCGAGAGGGGACTTAGTGGAAATTTTCTGTGTTTTGGGAAATTTTTAGTTTCGTCCTTTGGGACAAAGGGAAATTTTCTGTGTTTTAAGAAGTTTTTAGTTTCGTCCTTTGGGGTAAAGCGAAATTTTCTGTGTTTTGGGAAATTTTTAGTTTCGTCCTTTAGGGGAAAGGGAAATTTTCTGTGTTTTGGGAAGTTTTTAGTTTCGTCCTTTGGGGCAAAGGGAATTTTTCTGTGTCTTGGGAATGTTTTTAGTTTCGGTTTTTATGGCAAATGGAAATTTTCTGAGTTTTGGAAAATTTTTAGTTTCGTTCTTTGGAACAAAGGGAAATTTTCTGTGTTTTGGGAAGTTTTTAGTTTCGTCCTTTGGGGCAAAGGGAAATTTTCTGATAAAAGGGAAATTTTTGGAAAGTTATAAAATATACTTGTGCAAAATGTGTCACAGACAAAATTTCCGATAATTGTACAAAATGCATAAAAGACAAAATTTCGAACCATGTGAATTTTCTTTTATTTTCCTAAGAGACTTACACATGATTATCACATAATTATCATAAATAAGCTATAAATAGAAATATGTAAGTCTCTTAGGAAAACTAAAAGAAATTTCACATTATTCGAAGGCATAAACGGTCGAAGGGAGAGTACTTTCGCCTACTTGAACTATAGAATTTTTTCTATCTTAATCACAACTTATTTTACAAAGCAAAAGAGGTGTAAAATATGCCGAAAATTGTATTTTTTGTACAAAAATTCTGCCAAAAATTCAAATTTCAAGTATGAGTTTAGGTATCATGAAGTATTTAGTTTTTTTTAACTACTCTGAGAAATCTTGTCCTCCCAAAATCAGGTCCCAACGGCTAAATTTTTAAAATTTTGAAATGAAAATGTCAGAAAATTTAGTTAAAATGTTGCACCTTCATATGCTTAAGAACCTAAATTAAAGTATATATTTAAAATATTGAAAAAAAATGAGAGAAAACTTCGCTCCTTGGAAATTACAAGGGGTCAACTCACTTATTTGCGATTTTGAGATTCTAATGCACTTAGAAAGACAATTTAATAAATTTTCAGATGATATAAATCATTAAATTTCGTTATTAGGAAAATTTTTCAAAATTTTAATCTTTTTGATTACTTGCATAATTTTGTTTCAAGTAAAGGGGCACAAAATATATTCATCGTTCAAATTTTTGTGAAACAGGGGACTAACTCAAGCAAGTTGATCCCTTGTCATTCTAATTTCAGCAAAATTTACACATCATTTAGAACGACAAGGAGCTAAGTCATTAAAAAACATATGTATTTTGAAAGGTAAAAATATAAAAGCTTCGATGTCTTATTAGTGCTCATACAAATAGAAGAGAAATAAATTGTTTTTGTCCAGCCATTAAATTAAGATACTTGTTTACACAAAATTGAATCTTTCATGCTCTCTCCTGAAAAATGGCCGAAAATTAGTTGGCCCCTTGTAATTTCCAAGGAGCGATATGTTGTTTTCCAAATTTTTTGACCCACGTAACCCCTTAAAGAAAAGTATAGGTTTTATGGACTGTATGCCGCATTTTTTGAATATCTTAGTATATTGTCTTAACAAAAACAAAAAACACGAGACAAGAATTTTGCCAACCTTATTAAAGATGATTTACTAGATTGCAAAAGAATTAGAAAAGAAGATATTAACAGAATCTTGGCTGGAAAATTTCTGTAAGTCGCATTGCAAATGTAGGTTAATTAAAGTAGATGAAAGCTGCATTTCATTTATCAAAATGCATTCTGTGAAATTTCTGTTTGCCAGAAAGTATATCGTGGAAATTTTCCAGGATATTCATTTAGTTTGATTTACCGATGTTCTTTCCTCAAAAAGCTCCACAAAAGAGGTCACATTGTGTCTCTTGAGCTGTGTCTCTTCTTTCGAATAAGGAAATTTTAAGAAGACTTTTTCTTATTTCCTTTGGGGAAAAGTAAATAAGCTTTTTGACATAGAAGGTAAACCTCAGAAATGATATGGTTTGGGAGGAGAGTAGAATTCCTGAAGATAACCACCGCAGATGTGCTGATTTTAATCAATCAGAATTGCAAATTAAAGACGTCACTAGAGTGCTTTCAATATTTTCATTGGAAATAAAGGGACGCTGGGAGCGGGGTAAAAAGGAGTCCAAATAGTGAATCATTCAGAAAGTTTCACACTCAACTATCGTGTGCTTTTTTTTGGGGGGGGAGCTTTTAGCCAAATCACATGGAATATTGAAAAAGTTTTCTGTGTCAAAATGGAATGCAAATTAAATCTTTTTACTCCCTCAGCCACTATATTCGCTGAAACAACAATAACCCAAACCCCTTTTTTTCTGGAATGAATCATTGAGAATGGGCACAACTTACAGTACGAGGATGGAATTAGTTCGAGAAATAATTTTCAACACAGATTTTCATTATGTAGCTCGAAAACTTGAGACTTTCTCAATTTTCCACACTTGAGTTGAATAACAAGGGGTGTCTTTCATTTGGTGCATCCTCCCCCCCCCCCCCTGAAAGAGAAACTTTTACTTCGACACTCAATTCTTGTCACGTTTATCTGCAGTATTTAGTATCTCTATTGCAGGATCTTGTGTAAAAATTCCACTATAGAACCCAATAATTTATCAATTAACCTTTTTGTGGGTTGAAAATCAATTTTATTTCATGAGATCTATTATAGTTGGTACGTTGGAAGTTATGTGATTAATATTCTGCCTGACCAGAAAGGGGTTGATAGAGGGATGAAGAATAAATTCAATGTCTTCTGCAAAGGACTTCTGCAAAAATTCCCAAAAAAAGAGGGGACTTTTCTTCAAATTTCTCTCAAACTTTCCAAGTTAAGTCACCCCAACATAAATACAAACTTTCACTGATTTTTCATAAAGTTTTCTAGATGGAAATGGACCTATGAAACGGTCAGCATTTGAGAAGGGCTTCCTTGGCTCTTCAATACGGAACCTGGGCAATGGATAATGAAGGCAATTTCATCCCCCCAGATATTTCCCAATAAAAATAGTGTCACGTGCTGAATGAACGACCCATAAATGTCAAGCCACACTGGCCCAATAGAGTCATTCACGCCAACCGGTGCGAAAAAGCTCGCCCCAAGCTCCTTGGCGAAAGCCCCAGAATTATACATATCGACTTGGAGACGTTTGGGGAGGATTTATTGCTCCAAAACGGACTTTATTGAATTACACAAATTCCCATTTTGTAGTTCCTCCAGAAATTTTCACCCCAATTTTTTCTTTTGGCATGTTTGTATTCAAATGGAAAAAGTCACTGGAGCTTTCAGTAGTTTTTTTTTCTCCTTGGCACCAGAAACCTGCTGAAAAATTATTTGACCTCCCTCTTGACTATTGGCATGTCTTTCAAAATTTGCAAGAAAATATTTTCACATAATTTTTCTACATTCATCAATTGTTGACCCATATTCTTTGCTTTGTTAAAATCCCAATGGTATTTTCCTGCAATTGACATAACACATTTATTATGCCTTGTTCACATATCCCATTGTGATATGACAAAGACACCCCCCAATCCCAACAAAATCCCTTTAGAATAGATGGGAACCATTGAGATTGCAATAAGCCCTTCCACAGTTTTTAGAAAAATGGTGCAATTTATTTTACATTTTTTTTATGATGAATAATTTCTTGGCAAACTGATCCAAAAGCACTGCTTAACAACCCATAAACTTTTTTCTACATTTTCGTGAGAGTTTAATGCAGTATAAAGTTAATTTGAAAATAAAATAAAAGTCTTAATTTTTTAAATTTATTTAAATCAATGTAAAATATAAGGCAATTGTCAAATAAACGGCAATTTTTGTATTTATTTTTTAAAATTTATTTTAGAAAGGTTATTAAATAGATTGGTATTGATTATTGGGGTATTGATTATTTTTGGTACACTTTTTCTTATAAGTATGTTTGAGATTTCTCTTATACAGGTTTCAGACTTAAAGTTTAATACATACATATAGCTTAAAGGGTTACGTAGGTCAAAAAGACTGGAAAATACAATATTTTCTCTAATTCTTTTTCAACATAATAAATCTTAATGTTTTAATTAATTGTTTAACTCATCAGATAGGGCTAGTGTCCCAAATTCCGGCCAGCTCGCAATTCCGGCCACATTTTTTTGTTCCTCGAATTTTCTGAATTTTGGGTTTTTACATACTCTAGAGATTATACAATGCAAAACAATAACAAAAAATGTAGCTTCGACAAACAAGATGACGTGAAAAAGACATTTGAAGAATTCCCGATGGACAAAGAACTATGAGAATGAAGGTGGCCGAAATAAGACACCAAAGCTATGTCAACATTTTTATTTATTTTAAAATGTATTAAGAATGATTATAGAGTAAGTAAAGACGATAAACTGTCTACAAGGTTCCAAGCAACACTCCTTAAAAAGAAGTAATAAAAATATTCAACTTGTATTAATAATATTGCATTAAAAACTTGAGACCTTGGCGCTTGCATGCATCTATGCCAAAATTTGGCACACTTACCCTAACAGGATATTTATTTAATTTTTTGACGTCAGACGAATATACTTTGAGAAATCTTGTACACAGAAAAATATGCTTTTTTTTTTTAAAAAAACCGTTCCCAAAAATCAGGTTCCAACGACTGAATTTTTAAAATTTTGAAATGAAAATTCTAGAAAATATAGCGAAAATGTTGTACCTTTATAACTTATATGCTTACGATCATAAATTAAATATATATATTTTTTTATTATATTGAAAAATATTGTCAAGGAAATATGCTGTTTTTTTCAGTCTGCGTAGCCCACGTTACCCCTTAACTTTTATAATTTTTTTCAGGGAAAATTATTAGTAAGATTTTCACTTAAGATTGAATGGCAAATGTGAATCCTTCGGAAAGAATGAAACATAGTGAAAATTTTTTAAGTATCCAGATTCAATACCCGTTATATTGATTTTAATACCACGATTTTAATACCAAAATTTTCTCAAAAATAGTTTGACTTTTGCTTGATTTTAAATTCTGGAATACATTCCAGAAATATTTGGAATGTTTTTATTACGTACAGATTTTAATTTTATAAAATCCATTTTTCAAGAAAATAATAGTATTAATACTACCTCAAATTGGGATTGACTTCTTGAAATAGTGGAAATTATTTTATCCCACTAGAGTATTGAGTTATGGAGGTCCATTTTCTATAGGGGTAAATTGTGTTGATTTTATCCTATCACGGTATTAATTTTAGGGCGTTCTAGAATTGATTCTATCCCATTTCGATATTGAATTTGGGATATTTTCGCACTGAGTCTATCGCATTGAGGTAATTGTTTTTAAGACACTTCGGTATTCATTTTATCACACTTTGGCATTGATTTCAATACAATACGATATTGGTTATATCAAATTTTGATATTAATTTTGTGATATTCCGCTGTTGGATCCACCTAATTGCAGTATTGACTGTATCCCATCGGAGGACAGGGTCAATCTAGAACCACTAGAGTCTATACCTCAGTGGGATAAAATCAATACCGGAGAGTCCTTAAATCAATACCTCAATACGATATAAACAATACCAATGAACCCTGAATTCAATACCGAAATGGGATAAAGTCAATACTGAAATACCCTAAAATCAATACCAAAATAAGAGGGAATCAATTAGCAAAATTGGATAGAATCAATACCGGAATAACCTAACTGAACGCAAAAATGGGATAAAATCAATACCAAAAAGGAACAGAATCAATACCGAAATATCCTAAAATTAATACCAAAATGGAATATAATGAATACCGCAATACCCTAAAATTGAGTAATGGTAGTGGGTTAAAATTAGTGTTACAACACTCTGAAATCAATATTGATTTTTAATGAAAATTTATGAATTTGTGGCACTGAATCAATTATAGAGAATTTCTTGAATTACATTCTAAAATGTCAGAATTTAGTACACAGAAAAATGGAAAATTCTTAAACAGAAACACCCAGGAATTTAATTTCAAATCCCATACAATGAATGCCAATGCCGTAATTCTAAATCCTTGATCATTTAGTTTTAGTTGCAATTTGCAAATCTGTAGACATTTTTCATTTTCCAGCTAATACTGAACTTAAGTTCCCGACCTCTTAACTTGAAAGAGCTAGGGATTCTAGCCCATTTCTTTCGCTCAGAGCTTCTAAACTTAAACGCCTCGGGGATTCACGTCCAATTTAAGTTCCCAGGATCTTATATATTCTTAAATTTAGAGTCAAATTTTTTCTGTGTGTGGGGCAAAAAGTCACAAAACGGATATTTTGTTTTTTTACAAGCTACCCGAGCGCCCCAGAAATTTCTAATTACTGCAGTTTTATAGGAAATTTACTGCTCTACAACTTTGTGAATGTCATTTTCCTCTATTTTATAAGGAAATACGTTTATTGAGCTGATTTCTAAAAGGTAATTTTGTGACCATTCTCAAAAATGCTGGGGTAAAAAGTATCAGGCTTAATAATGCATGTCTAGAAATACCCTTTCGGGAAGGCCTAGTTCCTTCATGGAATGTTATGCCAGCATTATTGTTATTATTATTATTATTATTATTATAATTATTATTATTATATTTTATTTTATTTCTCGGGGGCCGGATGGACTACTTTATAAGCAGGGAATAAGGGCGTTCTCCCCTACAAGACGTTCCTCGGACGATCCAAAATGAATCTTTCTGGGGCAGGTCTTTAGAGCTTTGACTTTCTAAGCTAAAATCTCAAATGTGAACTATTACGCTCTTTTACGGTCGCAATTGTATATGCGTTGCTCTCAAGAATTATAGGCTAAAATGAAAAATTATTTTCTGTGCTTAAAATTGTGTCTGTGTACATTACACATTATTCTAAAATTAGTTTTTCAGAGAGTTTACAAAGAATTTAACAATTGAGTTAAAATTTATAAATCAGTATTTCGAACATTCCGAAAACTTTCGGTGCATTGTTTGAGATAAGTAAAACTGAAAAAAAGTAATAGCGCATTTCCAATGAAAAATTAACGTGGTTTTTTTTAGCTCTTTAATATTCTCATGACCATGTCACATATAAGATTAATATTAAGATTAATACTTTCTGAACTGCGAGAATACCAAAAAAGGATAGCAAGTGTTTTATCTTACCTCTCTCTCGCGTTTCGCTCGAAAACTGACCGAATCACAGTTGGCACGCATGGAAAATTGCTAGAATTGCCTTTAATACGATTCAGAAAGTTATCAATACGAACAGTAATATCTTACTCATCGTATTACTCCACTAGAGTGTACTCTTTCTAACACACGTGATTTTCCATTTGAAATTTTGCTTACTATATACCTCTCTCTCTGGCTTTTCTTAATATTAATATTAATCTTATATGTGACACCACGGTCATTGTACTGGTTCCTGTCAAAACAGTTTGATGATTTTGGAACACCACGAAGACTGATGGAAAAAATAGTCGAGACAAGAGCCAATACAGTCGATAATACAGTAGCGTTTGAAAACTGTAAAGTGCTAGAAAAACATATTCATTTTTAATCAAAATAGCACCAATAGAATACTGGAACTAAAAGAATTAGATCCATGATTTTTGGTGAAATATCTTGGTATTTAAAATTACAGAAAATCTTAAACTATCCCAGTCCCATATATCCTCACCCTCCCTTATTTCTGAACTACCAGTGTCAGAAAATTCCTATGACACTCCATAAAGTACGGAAACTCATTATTCATGTGCAATGTACACAAGAGGCAGTTCGTGTTAGTATGAAATGTGATTAAAAGCATCCTATAGGATGTTCCTGAACTTCTGAGAATGTCTTCAGCGAAGAGGTGAATAATTGTCGTGGATTTTGTGTTAAAGATTGCCGTAGGATTCATTTTCGTATTTCATGTAGTGAGACAACTATGCACAAGTAATATTCTTTCCTTCAAAATGTTTCACATCAATGCATTATAAATCAGTTTCTTGAAGAAAATTTTGCTATCTTAGTTTAAAGCCTTCGGAGATTTTGGGGTTCGAAAGTCACTAGTTTTCGGTAAAGTTAAGGAGGAAGCGGAAATGCATTAGAAAGTCAAATTACCCTTAATGGGAGAAAGTTTGGAATTTCACTAGCAAATAGGGTTATACCGAAAGGCAAAACCTCTTAACGAGAGCCATCCCACTTGAAGGATTTGAGACACATCTCTTCATCATGTGCAAAATGCATCAAATTGTGTTGGAGTACCATTGTGTGAGAGAATAATGAGATATTACTTAATATTTGCAGCTTTTTAGAATGCCATCAAGTCATTAACGGTGATAATGGTATAAAATTCCCATTAAGCACTCTTTCAATCATAGTTGAGTGATTTAAGTGAAAGAAGACTATAGTAGCTTCTTTTTTTTACGTTACCTTAGAGAGCTTTTTGTTGAGGAGAAAAAGCTTCTGTTGTATATTTGATGGAAGAATATTGCAATAAGTTTCAATTTTCTCGCTTTCACTCGTCCAAGAAATTGGTCACGGAGGTGGAAGAGACAGAAAATTGAGTTGTGTCATAAGAAATTTCTCATCCAGAGCATCTTCCCTGGGTTGGTGGCACGTCACTTTGAGATTGATACACAAACTATTATATTATTTGTGATGTAGAAATTGTCAGGCAAAAGAGAGGTGATTTGATTGAATTCCAACTTTCATCCCTCAAAGAGACCCCAAGAAGAAAAATCAAGATTATAGTGAATGAGATGGAGAGATTTACCCTAGAAAAGCACATATAAATTTAATTAAAGTATCCTTCCTTTGGGGATGCTGAAAAGTGCGGTGGAAATTTCTTCCAGTGATTTATCAAAGAAGAAGAAAATCTCGGGTAAATCTTTTGCAATTGCACCATTCACACAAGTAAGACAATAATTTATCCTCGTGTGTCTTCAACCATTGAGCTCCCATTTCAACTTTTGCCCAAGCGAGACCTTCACTATTAATCCTCCAGGAACATCCTCAAGAGATCGGATTTTTTTCGCCTTGTTTTATAAGATACGTTACGACAGTGATGCCTTAGAGTTTTCGATCAAAGGACACATAAATCGCTAGTGTAGAATATCAAAATACCCAAATAGCATCAAACTACCCAAGTAAAGGTACACTTAAGGTACACCCAAGGAACACTCTGGCTAATGATAGAAGATTGGGTAACCAACCTCAGTGGGAAATCACGAACCTCAGGCTAACGAACAAGGGATCTGGTCCTTTTAGAAAAGGTTAGGCAAGGGACTAACAACCCCACTCCGTAAAAGCAAGATTTCTACGAAAACTTGCAAGGACCCTCCAATACGATAGACTTTTCAACAGCAACCTATGCTACGTTTTGAATCGAATTGACGGAGTCGCCAAGACCGGAAGAGGTAAGAGCGAGAGTTCCGGTCCCTCAAAGGAACTTTACAGCTACCTAAATACGTATGTAAGTAAGTTATATATCGGTTATTATGCGAGTCAAGGCTGCAGATCGTTGTCACGATCGTGAAGAATATGAATCAAGCCAGCCCGTTTCCCGCACAAACTAAACAGTGCGACTTTACTGTTGATAAAAATAAATATTAACATACATAAATATATATTTGCAGCCACAGAATAGTGGCTAAAACGTAGAATCATTTGAATTTCCCCAACACTTGATATGATTTTGATAGTGTCAACTATTGTTTACTTTTTGTTTGTCAGTTTTCATTTTTAGTGCATTTCATTAGTTTTATTTTGATACCACTCTCGTTAAAAAATATTAATTTTTAGTTGAGATATCTTAAGAAGATGGAGAATATCCAACAACAGATAGTTGACATTTACCTACAAAATCCAAATGCGACTTATGCGGAAATAGGAAAACTCACCGGAAAGTCGCGCTCAACAGTCCGAAAGGTAGTATTGCGATTCAAGGATACAAGGACAATTGCCCGAAAGCAAGCTGGTGGTAGGAAGCCTGGAATTCAAGACCGCGACATGGAGAAAAGGGTGCTGGGGTACTTTAACCCATTCCTTACCATGGTATTATACATCATACGCAAATTGAGTGATTTTAGATGATTTATTCCAGGAAAATTGATATTCTAATTTTTGTCGGGAATGGATTTTAGTTACTTTAGTCCTTCAATTACTTCAAAAAAAAAATAGCCCGACAGAGATGGGAATACATTTTGTTGTTCTTTTTTCGCTTCGCGTGAAGTCATGCAAAAATTTTACTCAAAATGACGGACGGAAAATTCGACATCCCGTCGAATTTATTAAAATTGGCCTACATCCTCTTTCCTGATTTGAATTCTGGTTGCCAATGTGTTTTCTTGGATAGTTACTTTATCTAAGTCAATAGAGTTTGTAATGAATTAATGTACAGAATTTAAATTCAGTGACCGTTAAGACGCGTGTTTAAGGGCGGCTCCCCGCGCCCACATAATGGATAAAATTTTTTTCTTTTCAAAAACTTCATCTACTAATCTGTAGGAAACTAATCCCAAAATACGAACATTCTATCTCAAGTATTTCTGGTACATTGACTGAATGGGTTAAGAGGAACCCTTCTCTATCCCTCCGAGATATGACCAAAAAGACGGGTATTTCACACTACCTAGTTCATAAAATTAAGAAGAAGAATGATTTAGTGACTTATAAAGCCCAACCTGCACCCCATCGTACAGATAAGCAACGACAGTCCGCCAAAGCAAGGTCTAGAAATGGACGACTAAACCATCGTGAAAGCCGACTTCCACCAATTGCCTTAACAACAATACTATACGGAAAAGACTCGCATAGGTGTACACAGCAAGTATCGATGCAGAACTACACCAAGTTCCCGAAAAAATACTTGGTTTGGATGGCAATTTGCTCGTTTGGTGTTCTAAGTCAAGAATTTTTCATGACCGGGATCATGAACAAAGAGACTTACATCGAAGAGTGTCTCGAAGTCATGATGTTCCACCATTGTTTTGGCCAGATCTAGCATCAAGCCACTACGCTAAGGATACGATTGCGTGGTTCAACGACAATAGAGTCATTTATGTGCAGAAAGAATTTAATCCGCCCAACACACCGGAACTGCGTCCTATTGAAAACTACTTTGGGGAATTTTGAAGGAGGATCTCAGGAAAAAGGCTAAATCAGGCAAAAGTTTGCCTGATTTCAAGCAAAAATGGAAAAACGTCGTCAGAGCCTGGGGAGAAGAGCTTGTCAAGAACCTGATGAGAGGAATTATGAAGAAGGTGCGGGAGTTTGCTAACTAGCGATTGGAATAAAGCAAAGAAATGGTTTAAAAGAACCACCATAAAATGAACTTTCCAAATCTGCATTAGGTTTTTTTTATCTGCTCCGATGGGTTGGTCATCTGATTCGCAAGGGTAAAGACGACCCAGCCTGGAAAATATTTAGGGGCGGACTCTATTCTTCGTTGAAACGAGGCTGACGCAACCTCAGATGGACCGACGGCGTGGATCAGGACGCCAGCTCATTATGCCGGGTCCTGAATCAGGCCAAGGACAGCAAGTCAAATTGAGGTCAGAATTACTTTGAAATTACAACAGACCGACTGAGAATGATCCGCCGTCAAATGGAAACTTTTCAGTGGCTTCCATTTTTGCTATGAATGGTTATTTATCCCTATGGATAACTAAGGCAGTAGCAAACATTGAGTAATTACAAACACTGATTCTTACGTCTTAGGGGAGGTATTTTAGGCCTCGCATACAGTCTGACTTCGAACACTCCCAATTTTTTGCATTTCAAAGGAACATGGGACGAAATTTTCGTTTTTAGACAAAAAATCGGCTTGAAAACCCTTATAAAACAATATCAAATTTTGTAATAGCATGACTAAATTCATACTTAATTTTAACTAAAATTTACTTATCGAAGATTAAGGTTTTGCTACTTGGGATACCATGAGCTTTTCGATTTGTTTTGCTTTTTGACACAACTTGAAGGCACAATAAATTCTGAAATTTTCGTTAAGAATTTTTCAATTGGAATTGAAAAATCTAAAATCCTAGGCAATTGTAAGCTTTGAGTGATACATATGCAAAAAGAGCTCAGAAGAAAATTCACAGAAGCAATGATGCAGTGAACGATAGAAAAATGATCTGATAAGTTTCTGCTAAGGAAAAATGCGGTGGAAAAGTAAGAAAAGAAGGTGAATGAGGAAAATACAGGACAAGGGAAGATTATGTATGATTATATGCAGAAATCTCAGTAAGATATTTTCCCAAAGAGATCTTATACATTTGCCATGTGATGGTGTCGCTTTCATGGAACAAAATCCTCTCTCTTGAGGTCTTCGATATTGGAGTGAGACTGAGCTTGAAGATTGAGAAATAACCCAAACGTTCGTCTTTGCGAAAACTAATAGTGTGTGTCTCAGAAACTGAAAGCATTTTGTGGCACAAACACAAAATTTGGTCCGCCTCGAGGGATGATGCTTGGTAGTTTTGCCAGTGTCTTCTTCATTTTGGGGGACCCCTGCACAAGAAAAGGGTAGTACCCATCCTTCTCTGAAAATCTTGTTACACTCGCTTTACATTCATTTAATAAGATTTCACATCTTCCTCCTATATATCCATGATTTGTGTGTTTCCGTGACGTTATGTATTTCCACTATCTTGCAAATTTGTGTGACGAAAGTTACCCGGGAAAATGGAAATTGGTGGTGTATTGCAGAGCATAATTTTGACTATTTTCCACCCACAACTCTTCCACCACATCAAACTTTTCGAAGGGATGTATGAGTTGGATTATGTGTCGTCAGTCGTCACACTGAGAGCTTTTGAAGGCTTTTCTAACACCACATTATACCCTTTCCACCCCATCAAAATCCACCCCCTTATAAAACTCATCGCAACGAAATAGTTGATTTCTGTCACAAAATAACATGCACGTTGGGAAAACATGAAGTTTTGACGGTTTAATTAAGAAGACTCATAATTGTAACAAATATTTATGTGATCCCACATAAACTGCCACAATAATTTCCACCAAAAAGTCTAATTAAAATATCTTCTCTTTACCCTTACCACTTTTCTTCTAGTAAAATAAAAGGAAAGAGTCACGAAAGATATTTTATTCCCAACTTTGTACCTCATTACTCATGCAGAAGAAATACTAAAGTCTGACATAACATCTAAATAATATATTCTGAGAAGAAAAGTCCATTCATTTCTCTTACCAAACTGCTACTTTATACTATATGCTTTCTTGTCTTTTATTGGACAAACTCGCTCCGGTCAGTTGAGGAGCAACTCTATTGTAATCTATTCCTTTTTGTGTTTTTCTTTTTAATTTATTATTTTTTTTATGGTTGAATTCTTATATCCCGCCCAAACTCTGAACAGCGTCGTCCGCTGCCGTCTTATTGACAGTCCCTCTTGATTTTGCCTATAACTTCTGAACAATATATTTGAATCAAATTGGTACGATTCCCAGAAAACCCTAAGACAAGATACTATATTACAGATTACAGTGGGGGCGGTTCCTCGCGGAACCGCTACACTCAGGCCCACTTTAGGGCCAATTATAATAAGATACTAAATCTGGTTCACGTGTCCTATCATAGATCTTCCTAGATGTCTACGGTACTTCTTTAGTTTAAAACTTTGGAATAATTTGTTCTTGAATCCTGGGGACAGATTCTACATACTTCTTCTTCGCCTGAGTCCTATGCAGAATGCTTAACAAAAGAGCAAGTCTACCGAATCGGCTCTCTATCAGTTGGTAAGCCCATTAGACAAAACGATTAGCAATAAGAAACATCGGTTTTGGCTATAGGGGAAAGTACTCTCCCTTCGAATGTTCATGCCTTCGAATAATGTGATTTTCTTTTATCTTCCCTAATGGTGTCTACACACTAGAAGCAATTTTCGTCAAAAAATGCCTCATTTTTAAAAAAAATCTGACGTTTCTGCCTACAAGGATAGGGGAAATTTTCTTTAAAAAGGCATTTTTTTAAAGAAATTGCTCCTAGTTTGTAGACACCTTAAGAGACTTATATATAATTTTCACGTAATTATCAATAATTAGCGATAAGCGAACTAATATTTAATAGAAATGTGTAAGTCTCTTAGGAAAAATAAAAGAAAATTCATACTATTCGAAGGCATGAACGTTCGAAGGGAGAGTACTTCCCCTTACTCGTCTTGTGTTGTACAGACTGGGACAGTCACATAAGTAATGTAGGTCCGCTTAATTGTAATTTAGTTGTAGTTAATAACTTGAATATTGTATCATAAAACATACAACCAATATAGGTATTTTCATTCGTTTTATCCCGAAGGTTGAAATCAACGCTTAGCTGGCTATACACTGGACAAAATTTATTGAAATATTTCTTTTCAATATCCAATATTGACAAGGATTGCCTCCACATTGCAAAGATTTATTAACATAAAAGTTTCAATATTGAAAAAAATTGTCCAGTGTGTAGGCATTTATTGCAATATTTGTTTCGAAATGGAGCATTTTTTTTCAATATGTTATTTCATTATTTTAAATGGCTACACACTAGGCCAAATAATGTCAATGAAAATTTTCAAAGTCACATTGAAATAAAATTTCAAAGGAATTCTAAATATCAAATTGATCTGATATTTCCTTCAAAATTTTTTAATGGTCAGGAATCTTCTTCGTTTAGAACTTCACAAAACTTCTGGGATTTCCTTGTTCATGAATGACACATCTCTTCCTGCTTCCTCCAGAAAACCACATAAGGTAAAGTACCCTGTAGTCGGCCACTTTCTCAACTCGGCCAGGTGCGACTATTTATTCAATTTACTTATATTTGTTATAATATGGTCTTACCGATTTAACATTATAAGGTGTATTATATTATATATAACGTAAATCAGTGAAAATTTCATAGAAATTGACTACAAAACGTTAAAAAATTGGTTAAATAATTCAACTGGCCGAGTTGAGAAACCGGTCGACTAGAGGGTACTTTACCTTATTCTTGGAATTTCGCTGTACATTTTGTCAAAGCTTCCCAAGAATCCAGCTTGGATAGTACTTCTCACCTAGGAAATAACAGTTCCTCTGGAATTTTCTTGTGCACTTGGCTGAATATACCCAGAATACTCAAGAATACTCCCAGAATACTCAGGAAATCACAGATGTTCTGGGATTTTCTTCTGTATTTTGTCAAGAACACCCAAAATACTAAAGTTGGTCAGAAGATTTCTCCTGGTTCTTCCAGGAAATCACAGATCTTCTGGGATTTTCTTCTGTATTTTGCCAAGAACACCCAAAATACTAAAGTTGGTCAGAAGATTTCTCATGGTTTCACCAGGAAATCACAGATCTTCTGGGATTCTCTTCTGTATTTTGTCAAGAAAACCCAAAATACTAAAGTTGGTCAGAAGATTTCTCCTGGTTCTTCCAGGAAATCACAGATATTCTGGGATTTTCTTCTGTATTTTGTCAAAAACACCCAAAATACTAAAGTTGGTCAGAAGATTTCTCTTGGTTCCGTAGATCCCAGAAGATCTATGATTTCTGGAGAAACCAGGAGAAATCTTCTGACCAACTTGGATATTTTGGATATTTTTGACAAAATACAGAAGAAATAGGTGTGATTAGAAGGAATCACACCTAAATCCCAAAATATCTGTGATTTCCTGGAAGAACCAGAAGAAATCTTCTAATCAACATGAGTATTCCGGGCGTACTTGACAAAAGATATGTACAACAAAATCCCAGAAGATCTGAGATTTTCTGTAGGAAGTAAAGGAGAAGTCCTGAGAAAGATGGGTTTCTGGGAAGAATTGAGCAGGTTATACAGCAGAATCTCTGGTCCTGTCTGTGATAATATTCTGAAATGTCTTCCTGGTCAGAAATATGATAATTCCAAGAGTTTTTCTATGTGTGAAAGGAACTGAATCTCTGACTAGAATTGTATTTTAATAAGTTGTAATATTGAAGTCAATTTGTTTAGTGTGTAGGCAAATCGTCGGTTACGTCTACCTCTGTCGTATCTGCATTTGTTTTGTATCCGCATTTGGTGCAAGCTACAATACAGATGTCCCCTCCTGCGTAGAATGCTGACACAAAAGAAATGCAGATACGACAGAGGTAGACGCAACCGACGAAATATTGAAATATTTCAGTATTTGAATCAGTATATTTCAGTATTGAAATATTTCAGTATTTCAATATTCGCTTCAATATTGAAGTTTTATTTCAATGTCACTTTGAAATGTTATTATTTCAATAATTTGCCTAGTGTGTAGGCAGCTTAAGAAAGCGATGGCCGCATGGGAAGGAGTCAAAAAGATGAATTGAATTGAAATCAATTTTGCTCGCGCAATCATCAAAGTCTTTTGCCCCGCTCCCTCCTCTGGCATTTCAGTTGAGATGAGTGGAAGCCAAAACTTTTACACCGAATTAATGTTCAGAGAATTATTTTCCAACCGGAATTCGGATGAATTTTCTGTGTAGTCAGAAAGTGGTGAAATATTCATTAAGAGTTGTTTCCTATATAGGCTTCCTATGGAATAATTCTCATACCAAAGATTTAGAATGATATCCCATAAAATTGTCCGAAAATCTATTTATTTTTCCATGCCATTTTTCTCACTAATGACAGTTTTCTGCTATGACAAAAATATCGTCTGATTTCCATTCACTTTATGACACACATTTGTGGACTCTCCTTTGTAATATTCATATCTCTCCCCCTACCACCCCCATCCATTCTTTGTGGTGTCATTTGGGCGGGAAAAAAAGCTCACTCTTGGTGAGCTTTCTGCGAGACAGAGTTGGATTAATGAAACTTTGTGCGAGGAAGATGGAACAATTTAAGCCATGTTGAAAACATATAATTCAAATCCACCCAAAAGTTGTCGCCACAGAGTCGGAAAATTCGTATTTTATATTCTTCCCCAAACTAGACATCAACCCCAAGACCTGCCCTTAATTTTCATCCTTATAGGAACTTCTTTTTTTTTCTCAGAGACATTTTCTCTGCAATTTTACCCACATTTGGGGCAAAAGATCATTTTTTTTTGCCATGGCTCCTGTCCAAATTCCTAAATGTGAACTAAGGAATAATGGATTACTTTAGATGATTTTCGTTATAGTTAATGCGAAAATACAATCAAAGCTCCATCATTCTCAATTTACTTCCAAAGTTGCAGAGCTTTTTGACACAAATTGCTGTAGATGAGGTGAAGCTTCAAGAATATTTCAGGAAAATTTGTATTTAATGTACATGCATTAAACTTTCTATGCATGATATCATGCATCATTAAAAGGTGTACGTGAACATTTTCTAACAGACGGTGACAAGTTAAAGCGCTTAAAGCTCTTTTGCAAAATACTCTGATAATCTCTCTATTTTTCATAAAACTATCATTAAAAAAAAACTATACCGAATACGGCAAATTAATTTAGATAAACATTCCTTGGGTTTAGATCACAAAAGGTCGGAAGTCAATTGAAATAATCCCCTAATTTAGGCTGAATCACAAAATTCAACCTACGTTAGCTTTTCACTGCAAATAGTATGAATCGAATGTAAATAATTGCTCAGCAGGGGTAAAGGTTCTCTGTGAATGACGGGATTTTGCCACCCAGAAATTTACTAAAATTAAAAATCAATTAAAGCGATTAATGGAGACACAAAAGTCTGCCTGTGACACATTCAATGATAATAATTCATGGGTTATTTTCCATATCATTTTTACTACCCCCAAACTGTCAACTTCACTAAAATTTTCCCACTGCAAAAACACAAAATTTTCACTAAATTAATTTTCTGATTTGATTGATAAATCTCTCAATTGTTGTGCAATCAATTGTTATCTAATCTAAATGGAATAAAAACAGAAAGAGCTCAATGAACCTCACTTTAATGGGAGATATTTTCAGAAAAATTCCCAGGAAAAGTCTCTGGATTCTGGCAAAAACTTTGTCTCAGCGTATTTCAGTGAGAAAAAAAAATTCCTACTAAATGATTGATCGACATTATCACTGATGGAAGTCAGTTGAGCAAAAAATCAGCTCATTTATCCTCGTTCCAAAGAACTCCATGGAATTCCTTAGCACATCCTCCATGTGGTCAGATAGTGGTTGGTACAGCAATAAAGTCTGGTTAATGATGTGAAAGAGAGGATTTTGATGTGTTAATTTGCAATTCAAAGTCCTGGATATGGGCTAAAATTCCAAATGACACCAATCAATCTCTTCATACAGCACGTTATAAGGGACATGAAAGCTTTTATGCAAAATGTAAATACTTAGAAGTGTTAGAAATGCAGTTGAACATTAACCCTTTAAGGACAATTGGGTCACCGGTGACCCAAAAATTTAATTTTTCCTGGCCTTCTAAAGTTGTATTTTGCTCTAAAAAGTTAGAAAAAATTATTTTTTCTGACCCTCAATGTTTGACCTTCTCGTCCTTAAAGCGTTAAAGGAGTGGCAATATGTCCCAGGGGCACTCAATGGATCAAGTAGTAAAGCACTCGATCTATGATACAAGTGTCCCGGGTTCGAATCCCTTTAGGTAACCAGGAATTTCTCTAGCGTTAAAGGTGTTCGGATTGCATCCAGTGAGCTTCACTGCACTTGATTTCACGGGGCACGGGACTGACAATCTCATCCCGTATAAGAAAAAAGTAATAATGGTTGTTCCGAACTCCCTCTGCGGTAAGGCCTAAGTTTACCATTTACAATAGGGAAAACCGGAAGTCGTCGGGAAGAGATAATCACTCAGGGAAACACATCAACTATCTTCAGAGCTTTCGGCTCGGTCTCCAAGCCTTCATCAGTGGTCAAGTCTTATAATCTTTCTCTGAGACTCGTTCAGGGTTTTGGTGAGGATTACACCAGGACATAAGTGGGAACGGGGGCACTCTTCTTACACTGTATTTTACAAATTTTTGTATAACTTGGCACAATTTTCGGATCTTCTTCTTCGTCTCGGGTCTTGCTAGGAATTTCTCTTTGTTAGCACTGCCACCATTTACCGCTTCATGACCGATTTATTGAACAGATTGAATCACTTAAAAGATCGCCCAAAATGACTTAGGAGCAATACAACTGATTTCCTGATAAAAAATTACTTATCAATTATAATTCGATTCATTACCCGTTCATCACCGATTGCAACCGGTTCAGAGATGTCATTCTTGAAATTCCAAGACCTTTCCAACGAGCCTAAATATGATCCTATTCGGTTGAGAAATATGCTCTCTAGCGCCTTAAAAGTTTATCACTTCTGGCTTTACATACACTGAGAAAAAAACTAGACTGCGATTAACTTTTTGGGTGTAAAAATATATCAACATTTTTAATGTTAATTTTACACCTTTTAAGTGTAAAATGTACATGAAAGAAGGGTAACTTTAACCCATAATATACCCAAAAAGGGTAATATTTACAACGTTTTCGGATCAATACTGCAGGGGAAAATTAACATTTCCGGAATGTTTTTTTAATTTTTTCGGATTTCCCTCAGTGTTCACATCACAAGTGTCTTTTTCACCCCTGCTTTTAAAGTCTATGATTTACCCTAAAATATTTGAAAAACTACTTTATTATTTTTTAGTGTTTTTTCTACTAGACAGAAAATATATTTCGTAAAATTATTCGTAAATATTTGTGAATTACAAATATTTATAAGAAGCAAAATATCTGCCTTACAAAACCAAGTATTAAACAAGTCTTTTAGTGCACTTTTAAAAAACTTAAAGTGAGAATTTTCTGTTGAAATTCCTATAGACGCTCTTAAGATCCTTAAGAGTGCGTAATCTCAGTAATGGAACCAAGGAAATAAAAAGATTTTTGGTTCTATAGTACCTTACTTAAAGATTTCTACAAGACTATATTAAGAAAAAATTGTTTCTTGGGTAGTGCCCACTCTCCCCTACCAATTACGGTTTTATTCGAATGGAATCGGATCAAAACCTCGAAACACTTCGATAAGAGAAGAAATATTAGAAAGCTATTGGATCTAATGGGCTATTTCCATTGAGAAATTTCTCAACAAATTTGTTAGAAAATTTTCAAATCTATTTGAAAAAAGGGTGCTTTTGTGAGAAAAAGTTCAATTTGGTTAAACTTTTTCGGCTTAAAAGCTTAAAAATAAAAATTGGGAACAGTTTTCCAGACTGTTCCTATGGGGAACAGCGCCATCCATTGAGTTTTCTTCAGACACTTGCATGCCAGTGAGTTGTCAGCTGAGCAAAGGTATTCTTATACGGGCTTCAGATCTAAGGCTTAGCCATAAGGCTTAATTTTTCTAGATACTTATCAGTCAAAAATTTTTGGAAAATTTTGACTTAGAAATGACCTATTAAAGGAAAGCAATGTAATTTGAATCAAGAGAACAAAATAAATTCGTTGCTATTTAAGATTTTGAGACCTTCGGAAACTAGGCTAAACCTCTAGTCTGAAGATGGTCTTAGATGATAAATTCAAGTAATTGTGGGTTCTTTGGAAGTAAAAATAGTGCGTGCAGGGAGAAAATGCCCCTGTGTTGGGAATATGTTATGATCAGAACTCTGATTTACGGTAAAGGTGGGCAGTGTGTCAGACGTGCGACGAAAAAAGTACCATTACTGTTTCAAAGTGGTATTTAGCAGTGGTTTCATGAAGATTTTGGTTGTTTCCATTCATTCTTACCAAGGACCTCAAACAAAACCACCAAATGTCAACGTGATGTACAGATTCAAAACTGAGCTTTATTGCGAACCTTTGTGGGAATTGAGAATTACAAAAATCCGAAATTTTTCACAATGGAAATGTTCCATAAATGGTACAAATGACTGTTCTCAACTGTTCCCATTTTTTAGGGAAAGATGGGTTAATTCGAAATCATGTCTGTTTTGGAATTTTGGGATTTTCTTACTGTTTCAGATGGTAAAAGAGAAAAAGTAACCCACGAAGAAGTACATGACCACTGAGAAAAAAAGAGGGTGCGATTAACTTTTTTTCGTCATAAATTTAACACTTTTTAGGTGTAAAAATATATCAACATTTTTTAATGTTAATTTTACACCTTTTGAGGGTAAAATCAACATGAAAAAAGGGTAACTTTAACCCCCAATACACCTGAAAAGGGTAATATTTACACTGATTTTAGATCAATACTGCAGGGTAAAATTAACATTTCCGGAATGTTATTTTAACTTTTTCGGATTTCTCTCAGTAACTTTACACTCGAGAGTACTTCTTCGTTGTTGTTTTTCCTTTTGTCATGTAAAAGTGTTATGATATTTCAAATTTCCAAATGAAACATTATTTCAAACTGTATTCCAATTGAAAGCTTACATTACCTCTAGCCTTAAAAGCTTTTAACACTAATAATTGTTCTTAGTGATTGTCAGATGGTGGCATAAATATCCATAACCATCCCTGAAAGAACACAAAATTTATGTCCAATCTGCCTAAAATCTGAACATCTCCCAATTTGATCAATAAACAATGAATAATGCTGATCTCTACACATGATGAGAGCTTTTGAATAATAATGCACCTGTGATGAAGTTCAGGTAAATAATTTATACATTTCAACCCCTTCACAGTATCGATATTTTGCGGCAATGGCCACTCATCAATATACAATTTGCAAATGAAACACGTTGAAAAGCACCATTCAGCGATTTTCGTCCAGTAATATTTCGGGATTTAATTGATCGGTTGGACCCCTTGGTCAAACGGTGATTATTGCACATTGAAACATGAAGAGTTCCAATTCCTCCTGCTATGTACAATTTCTCTCTCCTTCAATGGACCACTAACACTGGGGAAAATCCTTGAAGGATCATTCAATATGTTGGCAAATTTTCACACAGATTTCACAAAATTTGTGAGGAGACGGAGAAGAATGGAATATCTACGGGAATTTCACCGTAATTCGTCATTTCATCCAATCTACCACATGCTTTCTCTTCAATTTCTCCTACGGAAACTGTACTGATGGTTGGTTTGGGGTGGTGTGGCGAATAAATTGTTTCGTGTTCTGTAAATGGAATTGTCTTGCCTGAAAAATTGTCAGCAAATAAATTTTCCCGAAATACACAAGTTTATGTGGGTGGTTTTGTCGTTGTTCATTGTCTCCAAAATGAGGAAGGCAGAATCCACCAGAAACGATTTCGCATTAGGAAATCAATTTAGAGCAATTCTCACAGTTTTCCTAAGACTCTCTCTCTCTCACCTTGCAACACTTGATGAAAATAAATTGAGCCAAAAAAAAATAACACGTGCTAAGGATTCCAGGTGCGTTGGAAAAGCTCCCCACTTAGGTCAAACCAGCAAAAGTGAAGCTTTTTTTTACTTTGTCCCGCACCGAAGTTCTCCTCTGAAATTATATATTTTTTGTTCTTTTCCAGGAGAGCCAGAACAGAGCCCTACCATTTCGGCCGAGAAATGAAAAATGAATATCCACCGGTATTAGTTTGCCAGGGATAGAAGGAGCTTTTTGGCAAAAAAAAAAGCACAAGTGCGTCAATTTGTCAGACGACACAAGATGTGTGAAGTGGAAAAACAATATTCAGATACCATTATCTCACGGTACACCTTCAAAATGTTATTCAAAGGTGTCGTAAATATATTCAAGTCTAATTTATCAAACACCCTACTTTTATTTATATGCTAATTTTTTCAGCTTTTTTCCCTGGCAGATGCATTTCTCATTCCCCTTTTTTCCGAGTTAGCGCTATATTTTTTTTTCCTATGCGACCATTCTCAACTGAGAAAAAAATCTCTTAAAAGTATTAAACAGGGTATCCTTGCGTGTTTGGAATTCCTAATAAAGTGCTACTTAGAATTGCAAAAATAACACATCACGAATGCCAGATTTTGTATTAAAAGTAAGAAGCACAGTACACAAATGGCATCTGAAAGGCATAAGGTCTTGGCACCTTAAATAAGGATTTATAATTTGATACTCGCGAAAAAGCATCAAATGGTCAAAAAAGACAAAATTTGTTCTGTCCATGGAGTTTAATTTTGAATCAACCAACTTGTTGACAATTTAACGTACGATTTTGTCCTCCTTTTTTGTCAACGGCAAAAGCGCAGCTCAGTCCCCTTAGTCGGGATCTCAGTGGCGCAATAGGCAAGACCATTGGGTCTTGGACGGATGAGATCTCTCGAGTCTCGTCCAGTGCAAAGCAACTGAATGTCAGGAAAAGACATTTTCACTGTGATAAAACGTAATAAAATGTACTGCCCCTTCCCAAAAAGCTCTGGGAGCATGGAAGAAGTATCAACACTAATAGGAAGGCGTTTCTAGGCGGTCTACACGTGGAGTTAGCGGATTCTTCCACCACGGAATATAACAGCAATATAACATGATTACATTGTAACATAGTATTCCGACACGATTAATAGTTCCCTTAATCTGATACAGAAAGTGAGGTATACGTATCTACTTAAGAGGCAGGCACAAGGGCAGGAGTCTAACCCTCCTCAAGCACTCCCTAAACCCCTCCTGTCGGTGGCCAGAACCTATCCCGCTCCAAGGAGAGACACCAATACCAAGATAGCGTAGAGAACTTCCTGGGTTGGTGTATGGCACCGGTATCCCATCATCGAAGAACAGTCCGGGATCCGCCAGATACCAAGGTCTACTCCTACACACGATAACGAATGTAACGCATTTTGACGACGAAATTTTCATGGAAAATTGATAAAATTGTCTTTCTTATGACCTGTACACACTAGAGAAATTTATGTCCATATTTGACAAGTTTTACTATAGCGTAGGTAATTTGATTCAATATGGACATAATGCCCTAGTTTGTAGCGGTGGAAGCTAAAATCCCGAAAGCCAAAATCCCGAATGTTCAAAGTCCTGAAAAGGATGAAATTATATGGGGGAAAATGTTTAGAATAATTTTCCAAGACACGGAAGATTTCCCTTTGCCTTCAGCAAGAGCGGATGCAATCGTGGGAGTAACTATGACACTTTTAAGAATTCGGGATTTTGGCGTTCGGTATTTTGGCTTTCGGGATTTTGACCGGGACCCGTTTGTAGAAGACATTAGAATTAGACCATCAAATTATCTCTATTTATGCTTATACTTGTCATAAAACATTTGAAAAGTCTAAATTCTATTGATTTCGGATAAAAAGATCAAACTGAATTTCAATAATTAAATTATTTCTTTTTAAATAACAGGTCATTCAATAAATCTGTAAGACGATTAAATGGGCCTACTATCGAAAAATCTCGAATCACCCATCTTTCAAATCATAGGGGAGACTGGGGCAAGAAGTCACAAAATGGATATTTTATTATTTTTACAAGCTACCCGAGAGCCCCAGGAATTTCTAATTAGCGCAGTTTTATAGGAAATTTATCGCTCTACAACTTTTTAAAGTTAATTTCCTCTAATTTGCAATGAAACGAGCCATTTTCTAAAAGGTAATTTTGTGACCATTCTCAAGAATGCTGGGGCAAATAGTATCATGCACGGGGTGAAATTATCACATTTTGATTCGATTTATTACAGACTCCCGTAAATTTTACTTAAATGACATACTTTCTTAGGAAATTTTATTACTCTACACGTTTGTAGAACGTTTTCTCTATTTAAACGAGAAAAGCTGTTCTCAAGTTATTTTCCAAAGCCTATTTTTTCCAAGAAATTTCTATTCAACCATTCTGAAAAGGCGAAAATGGCGAATTGGGGCGAGATGAATTTGACGGAATCTGCCGAAGAGATGCAGAGTAACTGACACTTAAGTGCAGAATAAAAACAAAACAAAAAAATATTGGAAAAAAGTGTTTTAAGATCTTTTTAAACTAAATATCTCACACTGAGAAAAAACGGGGGTGCGATTAACTTTTTTTCACATAAATTTAACACTTTTTAGGTGTAAAAATATATCAACATTTTTTAATGTTAATTTTAAAGGGTAACTTTAACCCCTAATACACCTAAAAAGCATAATATTTACACCGATTTCGGATCAATACTGCAGGGTAAAATAAACATTTCCGAAATGTTATTTTAAATTTTTCGGATTTCTCTCAGTGCAGGTTCAGTGAAACTCGACAAAATTTTTATACTCCTGAAATGAATTTATTTTTTTCGGATCTTTATCACCATCACTGTCAATAATTGCAAGCGGTTACACGTGGCTATGACGTTTCTTTTCGCCGTGAGACATAAGAAATTTCTTCAGTTTTTGTCACTTTTTGCCCCACACCGTTTGTTACTTTTTGCCCCAAGGGGTCATATTTAATAAAAGGATTTCTGGAGAAAATAATTTCTGGGAAATACTAAAACAGATAGCGGTTTCGTATTCAAAGAATCCAAATATCATTTAAGGAAATATTCACCAGTGCATCAATTTTGGAAAATAAATAGGTAAACATCGATATTTTCTGTAAGGAAAATATTTCAAAAAACAGAGCTAAAAATTTTAATATTTTTCTGTTCTAATTTTTTTATTCGAATTCAAAGAAACTTACGACATTGAAGAAGGTCTATGGAGGCTATCTATGGAAAAATTTTTAAGTCGCTGTCTTTCTTATCTTGCAAGATACAAAATTTTCAAACTTTCGATTTGTGACTTTTTGCCCCATGCTCCCCTATGTGTCAAAATTTAAATTTCGTTTTTTTTATTAAACAATTTTTATTTATGTAAGAAAAATATAACTCAAATCAAATTCAAGCTAGGTAAGTATTAATCCCACAAAATTTCTCAGCACCATCGCAATTCCTGATTGATTAAATATTGAAAAGCTTTAAGTGCTTTCATGCTCTAACCAATCAGAAACCGCGATACAACCGAAATATTTCATGCCATTAAATATTTAATTACGTATTGATAATGGTTAAACGGTATTTGTTTGGTCCCAAATTCTATTTTACGCATAATTTACGTAATTCAAAGTGCCATATAACGGATTCCGAGTGAATTTTGTAGAATCACTTCCGGCTTTTACTCATTTATTGTCCAAATAGAGGCACTGTTAAGCAATATACGTTCACAAATTGAAATAAACATGGTATATAAGTGTGATCGAAGATAGTAAAGTGAATAGAAGTAACATAATTGTTGTTATTATAAAAATATTATAGTAAGTTTACAAAGTAATAAAAATATCATAAACCAATGGAAAGCCAGATAACCCAGAAACCTTTTCCTTGTTGACTATTTTTGTCAAGCAAATAACTTTAAGTAAATCTTTATGGCTTTAATGGATTTGTAACAAATAAGTGAAAGTATTTTCTTCTCAAATACATTAACCCCTCGTTGACAAAGCATAGATTTTCATTAAATATTCTAGCATTTTTTAGCAAGAAAAGGTTGTTTTGGAATAGCAAATGGGGAGAGCACCTGTTGAAAGAAATGCAAATGAGATTTTCGTCTTAAAAGGTATCTCATTGGAGCTTCAAGAATACAACAAATGTATTTTGTGGAGAATTTTGTTCTTCAAATGGGAGCTTATGCACATTTTTTTTTTGTTTGGGAATGCTAAGAATTCAAATAAGATGTCTTTTCTAAAGACAAAGGGACTTGGAAATCTTAATGTTTTTTTTTTTAGTGGAAGCTTTTGTTGCTCTCATAAAATGCAAATTAAAAACCCAGCCCTAGTTAATGGACGTATCCCGCTCCTTTATACTTTTAATGAGAATCTGTAATTGATTTATTTAAAACAGCAAAGAGTTTCTAGCTTGGTGGGGTATTCGAAGTTGTGATTTTAATATTATGTCCCAAAAGTTAGTTTTGCGTTAATTTATTTGAACACTGTGAGAGAAATCCGAAAAAATTAAAATAACAATCCTGAAATATCAATTTTACCATGCATTATTGATCCGAAATCGGTGTAAATATTATGCTTTTTAGGTGTATTAGGGGTTAAAGTTACTCTTTTTCAAGTTAATTTTACACTTAAAAATGTGTAAATTTAACATTAAAATATGTTGATTTATTTTTACACCTAAAAAGTATTAAAGTTACGAAGAAAAAACGTTAATCACACCCCCTTTTTTCTCAGTGAATGAATAAAGTTTAATGCTCATCGTTGTCCTCATAAGTTCAAGGATATAAATATGGCGAAATTTTCTTGTTGACTAGGGGAAAGTACTCTACCTTCGAACGTTTATGCCTTAGAATAATCTGAATTTTCTTTTACTTTTCCTAAGAGACTTACACATAATTATCACGTAATTATCAATATGAAGATAAACTAACTAATATTTAATAAAAATATGTAATTTATCTAATTAAAAGCAAAAAAAACAATTATTGCATAAAAATTAAATCAGTTTTTTATCAGATCCGATCCCAAATTATCCAGAACTCCAAGACCTTTCAAATTTATCCACACTTATGCCAATCTATTGAGAAATATGTCGTAGAGAGTTTTTTAAATTATTGTACTTGAAAAATTTTCAATAGGAATAGCTCAAGGTCACTGGTGTATATACATAATCTTTATTTAGGGTCGGAGGAACGTCTGTTCGACAGGGAACCCCTATTGCCGCTTTTGTCAAAATGTTGAAATTTATTTAATGTATCTAGTAAAATATAAGTAATATAACGTTTTTTCTGTAATATACCTTTTACTATAAACAGAGATATTCAAATTTCATATCCTAAATGATACGGCGTAGGGTGTCAATAGGTGCTGACACGAGTTCTTAAAGTGTCAATAGACGTTCCTTTCACCCTATCTATTCATTTTCAAACGCTTGTCCCTATAGGGTTCAGGACCTAGGGCATTTAAGGTAGCACGATCTACTAATACTATACCATACTACATAATCCAGAATAAAATAATAAAATTAATGAAAAACATAACAGTCATGATAGTATCATAAATATCGCCTTATAAGTCAGTTTAATAGACTGAGTGAAATTTTTGGGATATTCTTCGCAAATTCTCATTTAAACTAAAATGCTAGGATCGAAAAGCTTACTTTCGAAACAAAAATCGCCCGTTGCGCTTAAACCCCGTTCAAATTGTCTATCTTTCGGAGCATAAAATTTATTTTGAGGAGCTTTATGTTGCAAAATCTTCAAACAACTGTGCTTTACAGAAACATATATTTTGTGTTGTGCTACTTAATTACTTGAATTACATACATACAAGGGGTTTCGGGATTATGCATATTTTGAGACAGAAAAAACTACGCAAAATGGTTTTATGCATTCAAAAAATTTGCATAGGGTGGAATCACCACTTTTCGCCACTTATATTGAAATAGCTATTATTCGCGATTAAAAATAATAATAAATAAATCGAAAAATAATAATTATTCTTTTTGGATTTACGATTTTGAGCATTTTTTAGAGTAATATTTAAAGCAAGTGCATCGAATCCAATATTTCTTACCAAATATACTAAGTGTCATCGAATTTTTATCAATAAAAAAATATCTTTTGTGATGAATAATTTGTCTATTGAATATTTAATTACACTTGTGGAATACATAAAATTTGTATTTAGTTAATTAATATTTCATTTTATATCATTTTTTTTATAAAAATGAGACATGGCAAAAAGTGGTTATCTTCTGGAATTGATTTTACCACCTGTTGCCATCTCTTCTCAATAGGCGACGCTAACTTCACGTCGTAGATTCTCAGTTGTCAAATTTGTATTGTTTAATTTCTGCAATAGACCTTTGATTTTTCAAATAAAAATGGGCGAAAATCGTTTAAAATGAGTAATATTGTAAGGTGATCACGAGGGAAAAAGAAATGCTGAATGTATTCTTTTTATAAGATTGCCTAAAATAATCGTGTTTGGACCTTTTTAAGTGGGTGGCGAGAAGTAGTTACAAAACTGACGAAAAGTGATGAAAAGTGGCGACGAAGTGGTTATTTTTGCATTGTTCATAAAAATCAGTTTTTTAAGTAGTCAAGCGTTAAACGACTGTTACTCTTTGCTGATTTATATTGTTATTTCCGATTGAAATGTATATATTATAAACGATGAAAGACACGGCTTGACCTTCCTGCTTTTCTCTCCTTTATTTTCTTTACAACGTTTCGGAGGCTTATTTCCTCCTTCCTCAGGTCCACAAAACATTTAACAACTACGGATCTTAAATTATTCTAACAAAACTAATACTTACATGGAAATTATTGGGGGGGAAATTGTTTGGTGGGAATCCTCTTACATTGGGCACTGGGACTTTTACATTTCACAGGTGTATATATTATCTAAAATTGTTTTTCCTATGTATTAAATATGTATATTTAATCAGCGACATATACGATCAGTGATTCAGAATTTTCTGCCGTTCTCTCCGATGAGATCGGTTGTGAATTATTATTATTATTATATATTAAATTCTAGGAGTTATCTTGTAATAAGAGTTCAAAAGTTATAATAAAATTAATTCCTCTTTTTACTAAACATGGCGATATATGGTTACTCCACCCTACTTGCAGTAATAACCTTTCGAAGAGATAAAGCCACCAAAATCTACCGGAAGCCTAAATTGCAAGTTGACGTACTCGCCGTTTTAGCGCTATTTGTTCTGCCATTGCGAATTTCGGTATTCTTGACACAGGGCAGATTTTCCGCACATTTTTCGTACAAAAATGTGGTATATTTTTTCTTAAATAGTTTTTTAGTTTTGGTATAAAACCAAATGCAATCATTTTAAAACTTTTACCAAATGAAAGAGTATCTAATGTTATGTTATTAGCACAAAATTTATAATGATTGCACGAGGATAATAGTTTCTAAAACCTTTATGAAAAATACGTAAAATTTGCAATTTTTTGAATTTTTCTGAAAAATTTTCTATCTGTAACACTAGTAGAATTTTAAATTCAATCAAAATATATTCTCTGTATATGTGGCTACCATTTCGTGTTATATTTATTTTTGTGGGATCTAAAGCTTAAAAATAATAAAGAATTTAAGAAAAATATACCATTTGTGAATTAAAATGCTCCATCCGTTAGTTAATCATCCTAGTCTTCACACTTCAATCGGCAACAATCCTCTCGTTCAATAATAAATCTTCCAGATTTGAGAGCTCTCTCCGGTTGAAGTTTTTCTGTACCGATTCGAATGTATTCCAGAGGGAACTTACCTAAAAACCCGTTGGATGTTTGAAGGTTTAAAACGACGAGTTACTCAAAACTGACCAAGTTCACCAAAAGAATATTTATTTCTATAAAGTGTCAATTCAAACGTTCTACCATCCTGAAATTCTACAAAACTACACGAAAATCAACTTTTTGCAGCGAAGGTTTACACATACTGTTGTTGACGAATGAAGTGTCAAGAATATCGAAAATTCGAAATGGTAGAATAATGAGCGCTAAAGCGGTGAATACGTGCACTTGCATTTTAAGCTTCCGGAAGATTTTCGAAGAAGTTTGGCTATTCTTTGGAGTGGCTTTGTCTCTTCGAAAGGTTATTACTGAACGACAAGTATAGAGACCAAAGGCTTATCGCGGCTAATTCCCCGGCAGCGACCTAGATCTGTGCCTCCATTTAAACACTTACAGGCCATGTTTACCGACTGACTGACACTGTTTGCTGTCAGTTAGTCCTCCTCACGGCAGGCAACAGAACTATACCGCTAGTGAACTACATTTTTGAATCTCCCCCGTACAGAAGACGCCTGAAAGACATAGTGTTTAAAAAATGTATGGAAATCTGTGCTTTGGTAAATTTTGATGTCATTCGGAAGACATGAAATTTTGTAAGGATTACAGTTGGTAGGATTACTGAGCTTTTATGCTAGGAACGTCACCAAAAGAAAAGAACTCACTGAGATTATTCTGCTTATGCTGCAAGTGATATTGTCACTCGATATAGCCATCATCTAGAGTGGTTCAATAATGTGAGTTTCATAAAAGTTGAAGGTATTAAATGTTTCTTATATTCCTCTTCGCTCCTGGGAAAGTCCTTTATTTTCTATTTTTAATATTCTGTTGTATCATTAATTCGATTTTTATGAGACTTCTTCTCTTAACGGAATATTTGCGACCTGGAAAAAGTGAGCAGTATCAAGCAAAAGGCATAACTTTTATTGTCACATTTTCCTCCTGGGGAAATAAAATGATTTTTACTGCTTTAACCGTCATATCCCTAAATTCCTTTCTCAAGATAAATCCGTGAATTTGAGCTTGAAATTGGTTGATAGAAAACTAGAGCTTTTTGATGGGGGGGAGGTACAAATGGATGCATTTAAAAGAGAAAATTGTAAGATTCAATACTTAAGAGCTTTGCCGAAAGAATTAAAACTTTTGCATAAGATGTAGTTTGCTCGGATTAAAAAGTTTCTTGCGTGTTAACACAATTTTGTCGCACTTTCTCACAACGAAGGAATATTGCAAGAAGGGATTTTCTCTTAAGATTTCACCAAGTCGTGTTGAAATCTTTTACATAACTCTGGCAATCGTCGGTGATGTTTTTTTATTCCAATCCTTTTTTATGATGTCGCCAAAATAGAAAAATACCCAAGTATTTAAATAAAGTTTATAGCGGGCAAAAGTTTCATAACTTCTATTTTTTTTAATAATTTTTATTTTGAGAATTTCTATGAGAAATTTACACAGCGAGTTTATTTTTTTTTTATTTGGTGGAGGAAAAATTTTTAATTGCCTCAATTTCATAATAATAAAAATGAGAAAGTTTCAGAGTTTAAACTTTTTTATTGAGCCACAGAATACTTGAACATTTGAAATATAGAGTGAACCACAGAGAGTTCTGTAATTAAAATCGAATGCAATTTGTAGGGAATATGTTAAAAAGCACTTTGTTCGATAATTTTTAAATAATGAGTGTGAAATTGCCACCATCAAGAATAATTCTATTGAAGCGTGTGCAATTATTTTGCCAAAAATTGAATATTTGATTATTTGCAGTTCAGTGGACATTTTTTTTTTAATTTATTGTTACAAAACATACATGCAAATAAACTATTCAATCAAAAATGGGGAAAAACTTTTCGGGTTGATGCAAAAATTACAAAGCAAGAGTAATATGGGGCTATAAATTAATTATAATGAAGTATTTTTTTTACACCTGCTCCATGGAGTGAGTAAAATATTGCAACTGATTTGGGGTAGTGAAGCTTTCAGTTTAGTAAAAATTCCCCTAGTGGTTCCAATCTCAGATAAAATCTACCTGCTGTCGTTGAACTCCTTTCAAGTGTGTCTTGGCTAAAACAGAAAATCTTCCAGAATTTCTAAACTGAAGTAGGGTGAAAGGAACGTCTATTGACACTTTAAGAACTCGTGTCAGCACCTATTGACACCCTACTCCGTATCATTTAGGATATGAAATTTGAATATCTCTGTTTATAGTAAAAGGTATATTACAGAAAAAACGTTATATTACTTATGTTTTACTAGATACATTAAATAATTTTCAATATTTTGACAAAAGTGTCAATAGGGGTTCCCTGTCGAACAGACGTTCCTCCGACCCTACATGCCGATGAAGTAACTTATAGAACATTTGAATTTCGTAGGACCGACGATAGGGACGCCACAGTCGAAAAACAATTTTTATATTACATAAACTCAATTATCTCGATTTTTGCTCGATCGATTTTAATGATTACTTCGGCATAATTGTAGTGGAAGTGGACATATCTATATTTTGCCCAAGTATCATTTTTAGCCTTTATCTGAAGAACAACCCGCCACTAGGGTCATTTTCGACCGTTAATGGCTCCGTTCAGTAATAACCTTTCGAAGAGACAAATCCACTCTTCGAAAATCTTTCATATGTCTAAAATGCAAGTGCACGTACTCACCGCTTTAGCGTTGATTATTCTACTATTTCGAATTTCGATATTCTTGACACTTCAATTGTCAACAACAGTGTGGAAACTTTCACTGCAAAAAGTTGATTTTCGTGTAGTTTTGTAGAATTTCAGGATGGCAGAACGTTTGAATTGACACTTTATTAAAATAAATATTCTTTTGGTGAACTTGCTCAGATTTGTGTAACTCATCATTTTATGCGTTCGAACTTCAATTGGGTTATTTTTAGGTAAGTTCCTTCTGGAATACCTTCGAATCGGTGCAGAAAAAATCTCAACCGGAGTGAGCTCTCAAATCTGGAAGATTATAAACGAGAGGATTGTTGTCGAATTGATTATAAATGAGAGGATTATTGTCGAGGATTGAAGTGTCAAGAATATCGAAATTCGAAATGGAAGAACAATCAGCGCTAAAGCGGCGAGTACGTGAACTTGCAATTCAGACTTCCGGTAGATTTTGGTGGCTTTATATCTTCGAAAGGTTATTACAGCAAGTATGCAAATTTTTTGGATGCATAAAGCCATTTTGCATAGTTTTTTCTGTATCAAAATATGCATAATCCCGAGACCCCATGAATGTATAGGGATTCTTATGTAATTTAAGTAATTAAGCTTCTCAAAAGAAATTGTATGCGCCGAAAGATGGGCAATTGGAACGGGGTTTAAGCGCAACGGGCGATTTCTGTTTCAAAAGCAAGATTTAACATGTCGTTTAAATGGGAATGTGAGAAGAATATCCTAAAAATTTCACTGACAGTGTAAAATTGGTAACCCAGTGAGCCTATCGGACTATAGAGCAATAAGTCTATTACCTGTTCTTTCTTTGAGAAGGAGTAGTATTTGAAACTTTACTCCTTGAGCAGATCACAGATTATTTAGACCAGAGGTGTGCAAGAAACCGTTGAAACCGAATAAACGTCAAAATAAGTTTGTTATAGTAGCGTTTTGACCATTGACGTACATGTTTCATTTGACGTTAATTCGGTTTCAACGGTTTCTTGCACACCTCTGATTTAGACTCTGCGCGTCTTCTTGCTGAATTTCAGCAGTCACGATTTTACGCACACATTCTTCTGGATTCTTTCAAAACTTTCAAAGACATTTTTATGCGCCGAAAGATAGGCAAAAGTACACCGGACTAAAGCTCAGGGAGGGACTTTGATTTCTAAATAGACGTTTCAAATTAAAATACCTGTCCCTTTAGATATTTCCTCAATGTGCTTTTCAGAGATCATTTGAAATCGAAATCTCCCTTTCGAAATAAAATTCTTCCACTGATTAGTTATCGCATTTTGGATAACGGATTCTGGACGATAGTTGGACAGTGTCGAGCTTTCAAAAAATAAATTAACTAATATATAAAAGAAATATTCCTGATATGCCAATTAGTGATTGTCCAATTGTTTAATAGGACTTTTTATCCTATTTTTCAAATGAATTAAAGCTTATAAAGTCCAGTTCCAAAAAAAGCAATGTTAAAGCTATCACAATTCAAAAATACCCCACTTCTCCCTACTATTTTGTTTTCTTGTCTTAATTTCTTCTTATCGTTCCTGATCACTTTCATTCATTTTCAACCGTTTATCCCTATTGGCGTCGCGGGCCCATAACATCCAATCTAGCAGCCCACGTTTGTCGATTCTCCACCACTTCAGGAAGATGTTCGGGTTCGATCCCGAGGCGCTCCCATGCAAGATCCTGAATTTTATTCAGCCACCTTGTCCTAGGTATGCCTCGAGGTCGAGGTCTCCTCACAATGGCTTGCATAGCTTTTCTGGGGAATCTTTCGTTCCTGACCACTTTTTAATGATTTAGAAATTGCATTGCACCTATTAAGTCTTCTGTTTTAGTCAGGACAGAATGGCTCCGTTCAGTAATAACCTTTCGAAGAGACAAAGCCACTCCAAAGCCAAGCCAAACCTATTCGAAAATCTACCGGAAGTCTAAAGTGCAAGTTCACGTACTCGCCGCTTTAGCGCTGATTGTTCTGCTACTTCGAATTTCGGTATTCTTGACACTTCGATCGTCAACAATGTCAACAACAGTGTGCAAAGTTTGCTGCAGAAAAGTAATTTTTGTGTAGTTTTGTGGAAATTCAGGTTGGCAGAACGTCTTAATTGCACTTTATTCAAAGAGATTTCCTTTTTAGGAACTTGCTCATTTTCGTGTAACCCGTCGGTTTAAACATTCGAACTTCCAACGGGTTTTTAGGTAAGTTCTCTCTGATATACCTTTGAATCGGTAAAGGAAAAACCCCTACCGGAGAGAGCTCTCAAATTGGGAAGGTTATTACTCAACGAGAGGACTTAGGGGATTATAGCACACGATAGGAGATTTTATCTTAGGCATAAACTACTAGGGGAGATTTTTTTAAAATTCACTGGTGCATAGTACGGGCTTCAGGTTCAGACCTAAGACTTTGGCAAATGGCTTAACCCTTTAACGACGAGACAGTTTTCGCGGATCGAAAATCAGCAATAAAAATGAAATCGATATACAAAATCAGTAAAAGATCTTACATCTAGCCTTATAAAATCCAACAGAGAATGATTCGATGTATTTTTTACATCTATGAGCGATAGAAACAAAAATAGCCCAAAAATTTAAGTAATTTTTCTAACAATACCAATGACAGATAAATTTCACTTTAATGAAAAATATTATGTTTGAGTATTGTATAGTTTCTTTTTCAAAAACGGTTTTGCATAAAAAAAAATTGGAAGTATAAAAAATATTTAAAATTAATTTTCATTATGACTATTTAAAAATTCTTCATCTTTAAGCATAGAAATTTACTATTTAGCAAATAGCTGGAGACTTGCAAAAAATATCCTAGATTCCTTCAACCTTCTGCGTTTCAATTACGTACAAACATAAGAAAAAATAACTAGGTAGTCAGGAAAAATTATTTTCTTTATGGGACACCGGTGTTCGAATCGTCCTTAAAGGGTTAATTTCTCTAACTGGATGTTGGTTAAGGGTTTTCGGATTAATCGCTATTTAGGATTTTAAGACCTTCGAGAACTGAGCTAAACTTTTAACCTAAAAACCACTTAGAACTGGGAGCGGTGTAGGCTCAAAAGTCTTTTATTGTATCACATCGCATTGAGGATCTATACACCATATCCGTCCGACTTGCCAGTTTTTTTCTGCAAAATAAAATGCATTTTCTACATCAAAAACCTGTGAAAGAACTCAAAAACTTTGACCAAAAACATACATAAAGATCAAAAAATAACGACTTTATAGACTTTTCAAAAGTATCAACCATAAAACGGACCCAATCTATTAGTATACTTTACCGACTTAACCACAAAAGACAAAGTTTGCCATATTGAGAATATAGGAGAAGCATGATCTTTAACCAACATTAAACCACATAACATTCGTGATAATTTTGCTTCGGGAAGCATGAAATCTCTGAGAAAAGGAGCAAACAATTTAAGCACAAACACATCGTTATACACGCTATATAAATTCATCACCTGTGCAAATTTGCTGAATCCCAGAGAGCCTCTTTCAACCCCAAAAGAGATCATCTCCTTTTCTCTCCTCTGAACATCTCCATGCCCAGGCTTCAAAGAGCCACCCATCCACACTTCCCGGGACGGAAGTTACCTTGTGTGCTCTGGGTGAGGGACTTTTTCAGCTTTCCACGGAGAACTGTGGCAAAGTTCTCGGATGATTGTGAGCTTAATTCCATTTTAATTCTGGGGTAGAGAAATGCTTCAGCAGGAAGGTGAAATTATCAACTGTCTCCACATTTTGCACAAATTTCACCTTTTCGTTTCAAAGTGCCACTTGGTAAGGAGACAAAGAGAATTTTTTTAGTTTATTGAGTGAAATTTTGCCTTTTTCCACTTGGGGATTTTCATTCAATTGAGAAGCATAAAAAAAAACGGCATCATCTCCTGCAAAAAGCTCCACATGATGGAGCTTCTATGTGGAATTACTCTCAAAATGAAATGCAAATTGTTAACGCTACAAATTTGTTCAAATGAACTGTGTGATATTGACGTGGTTGGGGATGAGGAGGGACTTGGGTGCTTTCCACAAGGGGAGCAATTTTGTGCCTCAACATCCTGCCGGGAATGCTTCGGGGTTGGTGGCATACATGAGAATTTGTATGGTGATTTAGGTAATAATATGTAAATACGTGGAACAACACATTTTATTGCTTTCGCGTAATTTTCTCTCTCTTCTCTTTTCCATGGACTAAAATGTGTCTAATTTATCACGTAAAATTGTTCATTTTATCGCAGGAAATCATTTTACTTGTTAATCTACACTGTTTTGGTATTTTCATCATGTCTATGAGCTTCACGCCAAAATTTTATTCACCATACATTGTTTATTTATGAATTTCTATATTGGGAAACCCCTCAGGTAGATGGTAATGATTTTTTTTTATACAGTCAAATACCCAAAATGGCCTGTTTAAATAAAGAAATTGATAAATGTACAGTAGAGCCTCGCTATAGTCCATATTTGGTTCTAGATTTGACACTTGGGTCGCACTATAGTCCATGTCATTTTTTAAAATTATCAACGACTTTTAGTATTGAAATTGCTCGACGGCTTCCACTTTCTTTGCGATTGTGGTACTTGTACTCGCTCTCTTCATTATGGATCACAATTATCACAACAACTCAATAAAGTTTGGCAAAAATATTAAAATAATTACGACAAAATTTCATGTCGCGTACTAAAAAACATAACTTAAAATCAGTGTTTTGAAATCAACGGTCGATAAATTGTGGAAAATAGAGCGATGGCCTATAGCGGGGCTCTACTGTATCTGAGATAAAATGTGTCTCGGCTAAAAGCGAAATTTAAGTTAAAATTCAAGCAGATCTCTCATCTTCTCAATACAAATTCTGATGCAATTTTTAAATAAAACCATTGTTTTTTCCTAGCCCTACTACTTTATCTTATCATTCAAGAGTAGATCTTGAAAAATTCGAAGATCTATTTGAAAATCCAAGAAAGAGATTAAGAAATCCGCAAGGTGACAGAAGTACATCCTGTTCGAATTTCGAAGAGCTCAAGTATCAAAATGTGTTGTTCTTCACTTTATTGTGAGGAAAAACACAAAGCAACGACGTTTATGACGTTTATTCTTTTTTGGCTATATATGGACCTGAATTCGTCCGACCGCTTTACATAAAATAGAAGAAGAAGAAGAAGAAGAAAACGAAGACATTTATTCTTTCTGTTCCATTATTTAATCACTCCATAATCACTGAGTAACTCTTTTGCCACCTCATTACTATGATGCAATATTTTATAAACTTTCCCCATCTTGTTCCAAAATTTAGTATGAAAATTCGAAATCGAATTTGAATTCTTCGAACATCAACGACTTTTTGCACAAATAGTCTTTCCGTACAGAAGTAGATCTTGACAAATTCGAAAATCTATTTGAAGATCCAAAAAAGAGACTTTCTTTCTTCTTGATAATTCCGCAAGGTTGCTGAGGTACATCCTGTTTCGAATGACGAACACTTCCGCACTTGTGGAACTTCTCTATGAAAATTCCACGTCATTTTTAATCAATTTTAGAAATTATTTTGAAGAAAAATATTTAAAAAAAAAACCACTGGAAAAGTGAAATTCCGTAATATTAAACCACGGAAGCCTCTAAGGCAGTTGCATGGAGATTTCCATGGAGAATTTTGTGAAAATAAAGAGGATTTTCCGGATTTTTGTAGGGCTGACTGCCGATTATACCGCTAATAATCCATAGGAAAAGACGTGGAAACATTCGTCAGGGAAAAGTTCGTGGAAACTCGGGGATATTTCTTATTAAACGGTCCTATACAGAGTTTCGCAAACGTCCATGGAACACTAGGAAGAAATTTAGCGTAAAATTCCATCACGCAAACTTACGCGGATTTTCAGCGGTAAAATCCAGGGATCTCCACGCGGATTTCTAGCGGTAAAATCAGCGGACATGGCAGAAAAGGCTGTTGGAAATACAGTGAAATCGCCGCGGCCGTTGGCTATAGGGCAGGATGACCTTTTTGGCAAGGGGTTGGAGTGGATAGAGTTTAGATGCCCCGTCAAATCATTGCTCTACCTGCCGATTTTACTCGGAGGTTTTTTGAATTGTAAAGGGAAAATTCTAGTGCATTTAGAGAAATTCTGTAAATTTTCGGCAGAATTTCTGCATAGAAAATCTGTAGATTTTCGGCAGAAATTCTTCCGAAAATCTGCAGATATTCGGCAGAATTCCTGCATAAGAAATCTGCATAGTCTCCATTTTCTCAACAAAAATATTGTTGATTTATCAAGAAACTGTAGAAGTTACAAAGAAAATGGTATGCTCTGCTTAACAAGCATTACCGATTAAACATTTTAGATAACTAAAAAGATGCGAGCACAAATACTAATTTCTTAAAGATCGCCCATGGAATGATACAAAAACACGAAATTAAGGTCGACACTCTGTTTAAAGTTTTCACTTCACTATTCTCTACTTAGAACACGGCGTCGCAGAATTCTTCATTCTATATAAACACTGTGATATCACTAAGAATCACTCTATTAAATTTTCCAAACTGCAGTGAAAAATATTCCATCTTTTCAAACACAACTGTCTAGAAAGTCTGGAATGTAGAAAAAATCTACAGAAAATCGGAAAAAAACTACAGCAATTCGTCAGAGTATGCACCATGATTCATCAGACAATCTGCAAAAAATTCTGACGAATTTTGTCCCAAGCCCAAATAAAATTCGTAGGAATATCTATAGATTTCTCGGCAGATTTTCGGCAGAGGTGAAGATATTTTCTGCAGAAATCTTAAAGATATCTGACGAAATTATTTGACAAAACAATTGTCACAATTGTGAAAAAACAAATATCCATGATCAGTGAAAAACTCGAATCTGAGGGTTTTATTTAATAAGTGCATGTTGAACTTTCGTTTTAGATGTCCAACCACCGAGGGCCGGTATAAAAAAAAATCTTCTTCCACAAAAGGACGACAATATCTTTTCCAATTTTTTGGTGGACCCCATGCAATTATACATCAATGTAATAACGAGATATCAATTAAAAAGCGCGAAGTGATTGAATTCGTTATAAAAGTGCGTACATCGCCCGAGAAATCAGTGCCGATTATACTCATTTTATTCAATTTGAGGAAAATTATTTTCCATGCAAACTGGTACAGCCCCGTAGCAAAATTCCGCGGAAATTCCAGTGGAAAACTAGCGTCCAAATTGCAAAATTCCACGGAATTTGACGCTAAAATTCCAGGAAGTTTTCCATGGAATTTGGAGTCGGAAATTCCATTGAAATCATAGCTCTCCATGGAATTTCAAGTACAATCTACTGGAAGTCCAGCGTTGAATTCCGCGGAGTTCCGCGGAACATTTATATGAAAACTCACACGTGAAACGTCCGCGGGATAAGCTGAAAAAATTATATGGAAAATTCCACTATCTTTCCATAGAGTTTTCCATGGTTTTTCCACTTTTTTTTCACGAACATGAATAATTTTTATTTCCAAACCTTCCGCAAACATTTTTGTGACTCCTGCGATAATTATAATATAAATTATGCGACACTGCGTTTCGTGTAGATAATAGTCAAGTGATTACATTAAATAGGTCTTCAACCTAAAATAAGACTGTTTTTATGCAATTCAATATGTATTTAGGGAAAAATTTATTTATTTTATCAAATAATTTTTTATTATCTAAAATGTTAATTCGTCTTTGCTTGTTTAGTAATACATATTAAAATCCTCGTAATCTTTGGTATTTCTTTAATAATCAAAAGTAAAAGCATAAGGTGCATGTGACAAATTTATTTTTCCCCCATTTTATTAGGTGGAACAAACATTTCCATGGAAGTATTCCACAGAAAAAATCCTCTATAAATCCATGGGAATGTCCTTGGATTCTATTATGGAAAATTTCCTATGGAATTTTTCAAGGAAAGATACTGGAAAATTGTTAGGAATTTTTCGCTTGTTATTCCTATTCCGTTTTCTTTTGCAATGGGGAAATTTTTTATTCGAACGTCCTCTCCGTACTTATTACTCTGAGTTTCCAACACTTTTATTTTTCAATTTCTGAAATATTTTAATTTTGTTATCTGTGTAATTAATGTCACCTGAATTAATTTACCAAAACAATTTTATAAGTGAAAGTGTATTTTTATTTTTCATTGGGACAATTGAGTCAGCGTGATCAGTGGAATTTGGGTAAAAGTGTACACCACATGTTTCCGTGGTGTAGTGGTTATCACATCCGCCTAACACGCGGAAGGCCCCCGGTTCGATCCCGGGCGGAAACAATTTTTTTTTAATTTTTTCTCAAAGTTTTTGGCAAGAGGACGTATTTATATGGCGATAGTTCCCACTATCGCCGTTCGATTGTTTCCAATTAACCTCACGAGTTATTCAAGTTTTTAAGATTCAAATGTTTAGCAATGTTTAGGATCTTTAAAAAACTCACACTTCCATTCAGTTCTAAATAGCTGTACTGTACATTGTACACCGCTTCCGACCATAATATCTCCTCCTTGTTTAAAAGTTTCCTTAAATATCATCACTCAATTTTCAATTGAATTACAATACTTCAAACAATTTGTAAACTATTTTTACAAGAAAGCTCAAGATAAAAGCTCTCGTTTTGATCTTCATCCCGAAAGAAAAGTCCTCAAAAGTTTAAACGAAAATAGAGAGTATCTCCTTGAATTTATGCTTAAATTTCTCTGAGTGTCCTTGATATATTCTTTTGATGATGTATCCTTCATATTCTGACATATAATGCATTTGAGAGAAAATCCAAGTTTGTGTCCTTATGAACTAAGTAAGACACAGTGTGTCTCGTATATATCAAAGTTCGCATGCTTTTATCAACATTCACAATGCACTTGTAAACTGGTGAAAACTTAAGCTTTTGTACTTTGAATCTACTCCACTCATTAATTTGCAGCATTTCATTCAAGTATTTGTCTTTGGTGCTTTTATGGCAAGACAGCATCACCATGACGATGGACATTGCATTGTTAGGAAAGTTCTACATCAACAACCCCTGCAAAAGCTTCACTAGTTATACTCGTGAAGCTTTTTTTTTTTGCTTCTGTGGCCAATTACTGTCGGAAAGTTGTTGAAAAACTGCAAACCATGATTTACTTGGAAACAAGATTGAAATAAAATCAATCACTGTGATCGCTAGTTTGAACGATTTCAACAAAAAACATTTTCATTGAAGGTGATACAGACTTCGCCGATAGCTCACTTTGAGCACTCAATGAAGTCATTTCTGAGAGCTTTTGTTAATTGTGCACTGAGAGAAATCCGAAAAAGTTAAAATGACATTCCGGAAATGTTTATTTTACCCTGCAGTATTGATCCGAAATCGGTGTAAATATTATGCTTTTTAGGTGTATTAGGGGTTAAAGTTACCCTTTTTCGTGTTAATTTTACCCTTAAAAAGGTGTAAAATTAACATTTAAAAATGTTGATATATTTTTACACATAAAAAGTGTTAAAGTTATGAGGAAAAAAAGTTAATCGCATCCTCTTTTTCTCAGTGTGGGAATTAATAAAGCTGTCTAATATGGAGAGTTTCACAATAAAATTAATAATTTACAGGAGAATCCTTATTAAAAACATGAATGAAAGTAGAAAACGTTCAGTTCTCATTTTGGTCTCTTCAGAAACGGTTTGATAAGGCAGAAAACTATGAGTTGCAAAAGTTTAAGAGATTTCCAATTGAATTATGAAAAATTGCAAGAGAAAGTATATTTTGTGTTAAACATTCTGCAGTGTTACTCAACGGATAATGCTAAATATCCTGTTTTGAGAAAATTCATTACACCAGGGATTGTGGCAATGTTCCTTCTGACCAATGGCCTCAGTTTATTCTGCGAGATTGAAGGTGATCTGATAATGGTCATGACCGCATGCATTGTAATCTTTATAGGAATAGGGCAGATTTTGAGCAAGATAATCGTGATGGTTTTCTCAATGAAAAAGATCGAGGATCTAGTTGATTGGATTCATACAGTTCATCAGGATCCATCATGGTACGATTTGGGGTCTTTCGTCGAACAACGTCTTCAAGTGACTTTGAGATACGCAAATATTGGCACAAAGTAAGAATAATTTTCCCTCTAATTGCAACAAATAATTAAAAAATTCTGAATCCTTTCGCAGGATTGCTCTTTTGGCCACTGTTCCCACTGGACAAGTCATGACATTGGGTTTCTACATCACAAACATACTAATCTTCAGAATCCCCATTCTACCCAAAATTGCAGAATATATTTGGCAATCAATCGCCCTTACTGTCTGTATAACATTTTTGATCATAGTAGAGTGCCTTCTACTGTTCTTTGGTCTATATTTTGTCTCAATCTTCAATATCTATCTCGATTCAATTGAAAGATTAAACGACAAAGACTTTGTAAACTCATCAAGGTCCCACATGAGACACTACCATCAGAAACATTTGCAAATACTTATAAAACTCAAAGATTTCGACACTATCTTCTCATCAATTCAAATTGTTCTATTAGGTTCTGGTACACCATTGATAATAGGAACCCTGTATCTCATCAGATTGTATCCTACTTTACTTATTGGATATCTTATGTTCTTTCCAGTAATGCTTCAATTCCTCGAAGTATGTATCTTTGGGGAATTTATTCACTCAAAAACTGACAAAATCTTCTCAGCTCTCTACTCAACCAGATGGTATGACTTATCCAAAGAAGATCAAATGATTCTACTCATGATAATGAACATGACTTTAAAGCCATTTTCACTAAAAGCTGCTGGAATGTACGAAATTAATATGAGAACCTTTCTCAACGTTACCAAATTTTGCTTCTCTTTCTGTGCTTTCCTGTATGCCTTCACATAAAATTATCCTTCTTTTTCCCTATTCCCTTTGAGCAAACTCGAAATAGAGCGCTAATTGTAGACTAGAGTTAATACATAGTTATCATCGAATGGGACTTCAAAGAATTTTACTGCAATAATTAATGCATATATTGTCATTCAATAAATGATAAATAAATCATCAAGCTCCGTGTAAATTACTTGCTAATGAACTGCCTAGAATATTGCCTCAACAAAGTTTTAATCAAAATTCCCACGGCAATTTTCCTCTTAAGAACAAATTAACACTAATAATATCTTTCAATTTTCAGCGGATATTTATCCATAGGGGAGACTGGGGTAGAATTACGCAGGAAGTTAAAACTTTCCTTTTTTAACACTACTGTTCTCAAGTGTTTCTACATTATCGACTTTTTTTTGTGATGGTTCCTGTCACGACTATTTGGTAGTTTTCGAATACGACAAGGATTGGAGAAAACAGTCGAGACAGAAGCCAAAACAAACAAATATCGATAAAGGAGAAGCACATGAGAACAATTAAGTGTTAAAAAACATGTTCAAGTTAGACTACGGTCGAAGGAATACCTGTTCAGTAGGGAGCAGCTTTGGAAATTGAGTCAGAATATTAAAATTTATTTAATGTATCTAAGAAAATCCAAATAATATGTCGTTTTTTTCTTTATATACCTTTTCCTACAAGGATCGGTGTTCAAATTTCATATCCAAAATGGTACCAAATAGGGTACGACTTTTTCAAGTGCCAATAGGTGTTCCTTGGACCCAACATTTTAATGAATACGGAATGATTGCTAATTAAAAAGAATTAGGAATGTCTCTTTTAGGCTTGTCAAATATATATTAAAATTTTTCAAAGTGGAATTCAATGTTTATTAAACATAATGGAGAAAGAATGTTATGAACACGTTGGGTGCAAACACAAGTAGATTCTGATTCCCCAATAGTGTCTTGGATAAAAGGTGAATGGAACTCTATTTCTACAAAAAGTCGTTGATGTTCGAAGAATTCAAAATCATTTTCGAAAAAGCTCGCAAAAGAGTTATGGCCTCTACACACTAGAAAAATTTATCTCCATATTGAAGACTTTTTTTCTACAGAACCGTAGGGAATTTAGTTCAATATGGACATAAGTTTCTCTAGTATGTAGAGGCCATTACTCAGTAATTATGGAGTGATTTATAATGGGACACAAGTAAAAAGCGTCGCTGCTTAATGTTTTTCCACATAAGAAAGAGAAGGCCAACATATTTTGACACTTGAGCACTTCGAAATTCGAAAAGGATGTACTTTAGCCACCTTGCGAAAGTATCAAGAAGTAAGAATGTCTCTTTTTTGGTTCTTCACATAGATCCTTGAATTTTTTAAGCTCTACTTGTGAACGATAAGACTATTTTATTTTTACTCACAAAAAAGTGAAGATTGACATAACAATCAAGGAACTTCGAAATTCGAACAAAAAATTTTCAGCCGCCATGCGGACGAAACGAGAATTAATTAAAATCCCTATGAGCTATGTGGGCTACTTTAGGTCTCGGAAATAGATAACCAAAAATAGCGTTGTAAAAAGTGTTCCAGATAACATAAATGGTCCTACATGACTACAGTTTGTCCCAACCGGTTTAGATCTAACCGATTTCGAAAGCTAATGAACTCATTTTTCCAACAATGGGTCACTGGTTCAATTACCTTCATCAGAAGCTGAGATATACCACTCTAAATTTTAGACCACTACATACAGGTAAATAGAGAAGACCGGGGCAGACCAGCCAGCAAATGAAATTTCCCTTTTCAGATCGGATCGTAAGGTTGATGTTTGAATCCTTGCCCCAAAATGTAAGTCTTTTCTAATATTTGCGGCTATTTTTAATCCATCTGTTGTAAAATGCATAGTCTTGCTTCATAGTTAATAACTCGTCGAATTTGAATTAATATCATTAATATATTCGTTATATTTATTAAATCTTTGTAACGAAGTCCCAAATAATATTTTAATTTTATCATCTTTGTATGTATAGACTCTTGCTAATTTTGTTCTTTTTAACTAAGATTCTTTATAATCTCAGCTTCTGTTTATCGTTAGGTACCGTTAAATGCTACAAATCGAAAAGCCGATTTTCGAAATTTGTATGTCGAATATTTCGAAAACTACGACCCTTTTTTCCTTTAAATTTTAGTATGTTGTAGTGGAGGTCGAGACCTCTCCAATAGTAGGTCGCACTCCTCCCTTGATTTTCCCTGACCCAAGCTATAACCAAAACTGTCTTAACTTGTAAAGAAATTCTGTAACAGTATGACAATGCCATATGACAAATTTATTTTTTTTTTAAATGTGGTAAATACAAAAGAACTAATCGTAAATCCAATTCACATCTATTACAAACAGCTTTTTTAACTCCTTGTGATGGCCATTCAAATCTTTAATGTTGTCTAGCTCCTGAATTTAATACGAAAATTTATCATATGACATTGTCATACCGTTACAGAATTTCTTCACTGACTGAAAAACGAATTCTGAATGCTGCAATGCAGGGGTGTGCAAGAACCGTTTGAAACCGAATAAACGTCAAAATAAGTTTGTTCGGGTAGCGTTTTGACCATTGACGTACAAGTTATATTTTGATGTTCGTTCGGTTTCAAACGGTTCTTGCACATCTCCGCTTTAATGCATCTGACCTAATAGCAAAACGTTTTAAATAGTTAGTCTTAAATCACACTTTTTCTGAAAAAAGGTTAAATTCGTTAAAAGAATATTAGAAAAATATGAAGTGTTCGAAGCTAGAGTGTATGCGAAGCTTTAAAGGCTTCCCCTATGTAGATGAACAAAAAATCGTTGGATTTTAAATAGTTTTACGCCCAAATTTCTCCATAATTCGAATGACATTTGGGTCCCAAATTCAAATTGGAAAATTTGAGGAAAGCATAAATACTACCAAGGCCTAATGATGGCGCTACATGATGAAATTAGAATTAGTATTGCCTGACGCATGCAAGCTGAAATAACGTAATCTAGGAATTGGCAATAAGAAGTTAAACTTGCTCCACTTACTCCTAATATTTTTGTATGTACTTTTACAAACAAAAAATAAAAAAATATATAAATATTCAATTTCAAATTATTTCAAAAGTTGTGCCTTTATTTTAAATCTATCGATCTATGCTACTCCTGATTAATATATCGTCGGTTGCATCGACTGTTGTCGTATCTGCATTCCTTTTGTGTTAGCATTTCGATATGTCGATTCGGCCATAGAAAAAAATAAATACACAGATATTGATAAATGGTACTTTAAACAAATAATGCTGTGGTTTTCTTAACACAACGGTCCCTCCTGTACTTCCTTTACACTATTCGTGATATTCGCAAAATTTCTGTTATGTTTTCACCAGGGAAATATTCAAATTCGAAAATTACCTAGACAAAAGATAGATTTGCATATTCACTCCATACCACAATGGATTACACAATTCCTCAGCTTTATAAAGTGAGCAACATAAATCCAGCAGGACCTTCCGCTATTGATATCCTCTCGGTGGATGGGAAAAAAGTGCGATGATGTTATTGGAAATATACGCAGGAAAAATAAATATCGGTACTTTCTGGCAGAAAAAAAAATATTGAACAAATTGAACTCGACATTTCAATAAATATTACGCCCACGAAACACACGCGTTTTCGGTGAGCTCATATACCGTCAAACTATCAATAGTGGGCAAATAGAAATGTGAGGGATTCTAACAAACTTTATGTTTTATTCATAAAATTTCTCCAGTCAGCCCCCCTAAGCCATCTCTCCTATTTTGCGGCTGTGAAAATTTCTGAGTATACCGACGGCTTCTATCAATATAGGTGCGATTTATTTTCCCCAAAAGGGTTTATGATAGAATTTTTCAAATTAAATTGCATCGTGAGATCCTATCGAATCCATATTTTTCATACTCTTGCAAAATTTAAAAATTTCCCATAACCACGATGTTTACCAAGGTCTTATACATCAAATATTCATAGTTTTTTTTTTGTAATAATTTCACAGAATCAAATACCTATCGATCGTTTTAAATGAAACCCTTCACCTTCGATAACTTTTAGGAAATCTCTCTGTTCACGCAAAGTTACCTATTAAATTGTACAGAGTCTTTAGTAAATGATTCCTACTGAATCTCTCCCCCTTGTCTCTTCTAGAATGTTCCAATACCTGGCAATAGATTTTGACAACTTGGTTAATATAATCTCCACTGGAATCTCTCCCCTATGGCCTCTAGAATATTCCAATTACCTGTGGAAGACAAAGAAAAGCCTTTTATCCGGGTCGGATGGACCCAAAATGTTCGGATTTTCTTGTTCTGCGGCGGCTCCAATTCCTCCACGATCTCCTCACTTGACACCAGACACTTTCCCTGATCACAAACCACTTTTTTCTTCTAAATAAAAAGACTTTTTTCACTTAAATTCAAGACTTTCTTTATTTCACAAATTTTTTGGCACTGTGGCTTCTATGGCTGATTACGTAAGACTGATTTTTCAATTTGCACAAAGAAAGGGGAGAGTGAGAGAGTGAGGATCGAACGGGATATTTGGGAGAGGATGAGAAGTGGGAGATATGAGAGGCGGGAAGAGTGCATGTGGTGAATATTTTCCCGCCGATATTTCGCTACTCAGTGGCGGCGTGTACATCCTCCCCCAGGATGGGCGTAGGCCCAGACTGCTCCTTGACTGGCAAGAATGCCACCTTGGTGATTGGCCTCTTGAAGACTCCTTTGGATGTGCGTATAGTAACTACACGCACGTGTCCGTCGGCACCAGAGTGCACTGTTGCAATCCTTCCAAGGATCCATTTCCCCGTGACATCTTCCAGGGTTAGGACTACGTCTCCCACGTCGACATTCGGGTGAGGATTTTTCCACTTCATCCTTTGTTGCAGAGTATTTAGGTACTCTCTCTTCCAGCGATAAGCAAAGTGCTGGCTTCTCTCCTGGCAATATTGCCAACGCCCAAGATGGTTAGTGTTGATATGGGAAAGGTCTGGATCGGGCAATACATTCAATGGGGCACCCACAAGGAAATGTCCTGGCGTCAAATAATCGGTTTCAGATGGATCCTCAGACGCGAGACACAGTGGACGACTATTTAGAATAGCCTCAATCTGGTAGAGAATAGTGACAATTTCCTCGTAAGTGTTGAGCGTTTGACCAAGAGTACGATTCAGGTGGAACTTAACGCTCTTAACTCCTGCCTCCCAGAGCCCTCCCTGATGAGGAGCCCCAGGCGGGTTGAAATGCCAGACGATCCCGATTTCAGAGGTAGCATCAGCAATATCATCGTGATTCGAGTGGAGCTTGCATAGCTCCCGACTTGCACCCACAAAATTCGTCCCGCAATCTGAATACATGTGTCTTGGGGCGGAACGTCGGGACACAAATCGTCGGAACGCTGCTAAGAACGCTTCTGTTGTCAGATCCGTCACCAACTCCAAGTGGATTGCCTTCACTGACAGGCAGACGAAAAGACAAATGTAGGCTTTAGCTGTCTTAGATTTCTTCACGTTGCTGAGCTTGTAGGTCAGTGGCCCAGCATAGTCTACGGCCGTGGCATAGAAGGGGCGCTCATAGGTCACTCTATGAGCTGGTAGGTCTCCCATGATCTGCTCCAAGGGTTTCGGACGAGCCCTCACGCAAGTGATGCAGGATCGTACAATTTTACGAGCCAAGCTTCTTCCCGAAATCGGCCAGTAATTTTGACGAAGAGACGCCAAGAGTAATGATGGAGCGGCATGCATTTGCCGGAGATGCTCCCTTTGCGCGATGAGCTCCTGTAGCGTTGACTTGGGCAACAATATAGGATGCTTAGTCTCAAAAGCTTCGTGGGATTTCTCCAGTCTACCACCCACACGAACAAGTCCTTCAAGATCCAAGTATGGAGACAATGACTGAAGAAACTTCCACGGAGCCATGATGCTACGTCTAGTCTGAAGCTGACGAATAACTAGAGGAAAGCATTCATGTTGATCGAGATAAATCAATTTTCGTAGAGCACGCTCTAATTCTTCGACCGAGAACTTTCCAGTGCGCTTTGATTCCGGGTGGAGACAATTGTAGATAAAGCGCAAGACAAATGCCATGCGAAACTGAAGTCGCTTCAGAGATGATACTTCTTCCATCCAAGTAGAGAAGAAATTTACGGAAGCCTTGGCATCATTAGGAACATGGCGAATACAATTGGGTGGAATTTGTGGCCATTCAGATTCATCACACTTCAGCCAAGGCGGTCCATGCCACCACAACGTAGAGGCGGAAAGCTGACTGGGACTAGCTCCCCTTGAGATAAGGTCAGCTGGGTTATCCAGTGTAGGAACATGCTTCCACTGAAGAGCCGAAGTGATTTTCAAGATATTCCCGATTCGGTTGGCCACAAATTTCTTGTAAGAGTCAGGAGGGGAATTTAACCACGATAGGACGATCGTAGAATCCGTCCATAAATAGATAGCAGCGGGAGCAAAGATCTCCTTGATCTTCTCCATGAGATTCGAAAGCAAGAGTGCGCCACAAAGTTCAAGGCGCGGAATGGTTTGGGGATTTTTCTGTGGAGCTACCCTCGATTTGGAAGTGAGTAGAGATGAACATCGATTCCCGAGCTCATCCTGAGTGACGACGTAAACGACAGCGCCGTAGGCCTTCGTACTTGCATCACAAAATCCATGCAATTCTAGACAAGATGGAGTTGGAAATTGTGAGATCCAGCGGGGAATGCTGAGGGCCTGAAGATCTTGAATGGAGCCAACGAATGACTGCCATTGATCCAAGCAATCGCCAGAAACTTCATCTTCCCAATCGACTTCCAATTTGTGAAGCTCCTGAAGAATCATTTTCGCCACGGCAATTACAGGTCCAATGAGACCGAGAGGGTCGAATATTTTTGCGATGGCGGATGCCACAGATCGTTTCGTGACTCTCTCAACATCGGTTGAAATTGGCGAAATGAAATGGAAAGTGTCAGACTCAGCATCCCATCTGAGTCCGAGAGCCTTGGTGGAGTCTTGAATAATTGCCGTATTTGATTCAGAGGCCCCAGTTGGTTGGATTCCCGGATGATTGGAGACCCATTTGGCTAATACAAATCCTCCCCTTGCCATGACTTCCATGAGTTGAGATTGCGTTTCCTTCGCCTTGATGAGAGACTCTGAAGAAAAGATACAATCATCAACGTAAAACGAGTTGAGAATGATCTCTGAGGCTAGGGGATGGGAATGTTTGTGTTCATGCGCTAATTCTACTAGGGCTCTAGTGGCAAGGAAAGGAGAAGAGGTGACTCCAAAGCAGACCCGAGTAATTCTGTAGTCACGGACAGGTTCGGACGGGTCTTCTCTCCAGACAAGTCTTTGGAAATCAGTATGATCGGGATGTAAGACGAGCTGGAGATACATTTTTGTTATGTCAGCCATAACTGCATACTGATGGTGACGGAAGCGCAGCAGAACGGTAAAGAGGTCAGGATGAACCGTGGGACCAACCAGAAGAATGTCGTTCAGACTCAATCCATTGGAAGTCCTCGAACTTGCGTTGTAGACTACTCTTAAGCGGGTGGAGGTAGACTCCTTAAGCACGCCATGATGTGGCATATAGTAAGAGTAGTTTCTTAATTCCTTCTCTGGTACTGGCTCCAGCCATCCTTGGGTAAGATAGTCACGCATCACGTCGATATAATGTAATTTCAGGAGTGGATTCCTCTCGAAGCGGCGCTCCAAAGCAAAGAGTTGACGGACTGAAGTGCTTCGAGAGTGGCCAAGAGCAGGAGTTTGACCTTCAGAATCCTTACGAAAGGGCAGCTTCACAAGAAAGCGTCCTTCTGGTGTCCGAGAATGAGTGTTTTTAAAGTGAGTTTCGGCTTCACGATGCTGATCACTAACAGGTGATTCATTTGGGATGTCTTCTACTTCCCAGAATCGTTTCAAGGTCTGATCCAGATTTTCCAGAACAGATACGTGGCAAAGTGCATCGGAAGGCGTTTGTTTCCCAACAAGAACATGTCCAAAGGTAGTAGGTTTCAATTTGGGCATTCCATCGCCCAAATCGATGGATCCATCCAGTACTATATCCCAGTAGGATTCTCCACCGATAAGCAAGTCTACCGGACGTTGTTCATACCACTCCGGATCGGCTAAGGTGATTCCAGATGGAATCGGAAAAGAGTCTCGGTTCACCGGCCAATTGGGAATGTCCCCAGTAATCTTGGGAACAACCAAACATTGCAGATTGTAGAAACTGCTGGATACTCTCGACTTTACGGTGGCTACGGCCATTTCAGAAGTTGAGGATCGATGAGCACCAACACCCACAATAAAGACATTTGCAGATTCTTTCGGGAGTTTTAATTTCTGCATGAGATTTGCAGACATTAGATTGCTTTGAGCGCCACTATCAAGAAGAGCACGACATTGAATTTTCCTCCCATTTCGGTCAAGTACATCTACCACAGCCGTTGCGAGAAAAATTCTAGGAGATTGACGGACCGCATTGACAGGCTGGGAGATATTTACGATAGCTGGCAGAGCTTGAGAATTGGTGGGAGTTGTCGTGGGAGCAGGGTTGCGTTGAAAAGGTCCGGGACTACTGGTATTCGTTTGCTGATTACTATTGGAGGTCGAATTTCCAGGAAAAGAGGTGAACCTTTCATGCAACAATACATTGTGGCGCGAGTTGCACTTCCGACAGGTCCGGAAGGTGCATTGCGAAGTAAGGTGTTTGGAGGTTATGCAATTTCGACACAGATTTAACTGCACAACTGTCTGATAGCGCTCATCAGGCGACATTGCAATGAATTTTGGACATCTAAAGAGCGCATGAGGCGATTCATTGCAACATTTGCAAGGTTCTGAATTGGTAGCCACAAGTGCCGAGGCTGTCTTTTTGTGAGAATTTGACTTAGTAGGATTGGGAGTAGTGGGAAGCCTAAATATTCCACAAGATTCTACATCGTCACGCCTTTTGAAAAGGAATGCGCTGAATTTATCCCAAGTCGGTATTTCATCCCTACACTCTTGTCTCCAAAGGAGCTTGGTTTCGTTGTCCAGTTTTTGGAGGACATGGAAAATCAACCACAAATCGAATTGTTCGACTCCCATGGCCTTAACACCCATAACGGACGCCGAAGTTTTTGCACAGAGTTGTGAGAATGATTGCAAATTGAAAGTGGTGACTGATGGGACATTGAAAAAGGTGCTTATGTGGTCCATGATGATGTTGTACTTCTTGTTGTACCGTTCCTCAAGAATTCTCCATGCGACATCGAAATTAGCCGCCGTGGTAGGCAAATTCTTGATAAGTGAAAAGGCTTCACCCGATAGGGCAGATCGCAAATATTGTAGCTTTTGCACGGGATATAGGTCAGGGTGGTTAATAATTGAGGAGGTAAATTGATCTTTAAATGGTATCCATTCGGACAGTTTGCCCGAGAAAGGAGGGAGATTCATTTCAGGCAAATTTAAGTGGGTATCTTTTTTAGAGGTATGGGGGGTTACATTTAACTTTTCAGCAAGTAAATTTACAAGTTTTGATAACTCACTATTACTTTCATTGGAGAATTCCTGCTTTGGCGGGCCATCTTGAGCTTGAGCAGAGAGAGAGGCAATTTTCTGACTCATTTTATTTATTTCTTGCAAATGCCTTCTCTCTTGCTCCTTCAGCTGGGCTTCCATCCGCTCCTGCATCCACGTCTTCATCTCGTCCATGGAAGTGTCCAAGGGATTCTCCGGAATTTGGTCGATCAAATCCCTAATGCGAATCTCCAAGGCATCGCACCGTTCAAGTACGCTTGAGAGAGCCTCTTCCTCGCGTTGTCTGTGGCTCTCCAATTCTTGTTGAGCGATCACCTGTTCCTGAACCTCCATGTATTTGGCCCTTGTAGACGCCAAAGTGTTCAGAGAAGACTCGAGAGCTGACCTGGTTGTTGCCACAAACTGCTGCTCGCTGCATGCTTGGATGAAAGTCTCGAGCTTTGTAATAGCCCCCAAGTAACCACCTCTTTGTTTGAGAACCATGATTATCCCGCGATGGGTCCAAGTTTCCGAGAAGGACCAAAATGTTCACGCAAAGTTACCTATTAAATTGTACAGAGTCTTTAGTAAATGATTCCTACTGAATCTCTCCCCCTTGTCTCTTCTAGAATGTTCCAATACCTGGCAATAGATTTTGACAACTTGGTTAATATAATCTCCACTGGAATCTCTCCCCTATGGCCTCTAGAATATTCCAATTACCTGTGGAAGACAAAGAAAAGCCTTTTATCCGGCTCGAAGGACCAAAATGTTCACGCAAAGTTACCTATTAAATTGTACAGAGTCTTTAGTAAATGATTCCTACTGAATCTCTCCCCCTTGTCTCTTCTAGAATGTTCCAATACCTGGCAATAGATTTTGACAACTTGGTTAATATAATCTCCACTGGAATCTCTCCCCTATGGCCTCTAGAATATTCCAATTACCTGTGGAAGACAAAGAAAAGCCTTTTATCCGGGTCGGATGGACCCAAAATGTTCGGATTTTCTTGTTCTGCGGCGGCTCCAATTCCTCCACGATCTCCTCACTTGACACCAGACACTTTCCCTGATCACAAACCACTTTTTTCTTCTAAATAAAAAGACTTTTTTCACTTAAATTCAAGACTTTCTTTATTTCACAAATTTTTTGGCACTGTGGCTTCTATGGCTGATTACGTAAGACTGATTTTTCAATTTGCACAAAGAAAGGGGAGAGTGAGAGAGTGAGGATCGAACGGGATATTTGGGAGAGGATGAGAAGTGGGAGATATGAGAGGCGGGAAGAGTGCATGTGGTGAATATTTTCCCGCCGATATTTCGCTACTCAGTGGCGGCGTGTACACTCTCGGAAAATCAAATGCAATTTTCATGTAACCACAGAAAATGCGTTTGAAAATGGGAAAATTGAGAGCAGAGGATATTAGTGAAATTAACTAAAACACCCCACGTAACTTCACTCCACGTGGAAATAACACAAACTTACAAAAAACTGAACTCATGTAATTTTTTTTCCTGTTTTATAACTCAATTAACTAATTGACAATTGACTAATTGCTGTGGTATATTTTCCACATAGAAAAAAAAACTGTGGGAATTTTTCAATTTGTGTGCACTTGAGAGTTTTTCATGAAGTCGAATTAAAAACATGCTGCAAGTAAAGTTGTGCACACAAATCACAAAGTCAGAGCTTTTAGAAGCTTTTAAGCTTCAGCGATAAAATTGAATATTATGATAAATTTTCTCAATTGCCAATCAATTTTATGACTTTCCCCAGCGAAACTTTCTCTAAAAATTGACGAATGATTTATTTTTGTCCACTTGTACTAACTTTCCCCATACAAATCATCAAAGAAAAGTTTAGTGAAATAGTAGAAAAATTTCCTCAAGACATTGGATAGGAAAATATATTTTCTCACTCCTCGTAGACAAAAAAAAGGAACTTCGAGAATCTCTTAAAGTTCACACTGAGAAAAAAAAATTGCGTAAACTGCCATTCTTGCCCTTTGGGGAAAAATTTTACTACCAATTTTCCTTTTTGCCCCTATAACACTGAACCTTTCCAGCCCCCCAATAAATATGAACATTTTCACTTTAGTGTTGTGTCTGAATAAATTTTTCTCTCAGGGCTTTTCTCCTGAAAGCTCAGAAGTGGGAATCTTATATTTACAAATTTAATCCTCTAGGGATATTTCTAAGAAAGAAAAGTTTTCACCCAACAAAAACATGTTCCTCTCATGAGTGGCTGTTTTCTCTTGCAATTTGGAGAGCTTTATCATAAAAAAGTAGCTTTGAAAGTTACCTAAAGATGAAACTTCATTCTAAAAATATCACATACATTGCACAAGATAAGTCTTATCTTTAAAAGCGAGAGATAAGCTTAAAGTACCGTAAGTGCTAGTGACTTTGACCCCCTGCTGTTCGTAAGTTTTTCTTTAATTCTAACGCTTAAGAACAGTTCTCATCGATCAGACATGGTTGATTGAATCGGTAAAGACCATCCTAAAGTTCTGGAATTAAAAAAAAGCTTATGAACATCCATTCATGGAAGACAGACTCACCCTTACTTACGGTACGCGAAATTCCTTATTATTAACAAACTCGAAATACATTAAGATTGAGTTTTAAGCAAGGAAACACTGGTGTACTACCCATCTTTAAAATGTTTAAGGTAAGGATAGGTGAAGAATTTAATATGAAAGTTTTTTTTTTTAATATTCTAAGCATTATAGAAAATAACATAACAATGTTCTTCTGTCTATCCGTTACAAGGCTTAAAGAGCAAAAGCTCGAAAGCAGACGTTTAGGCATAGTTACTAATATGATATTTCATTTTACAGAAACCCTGTATCGCATTTTTATACCAATTAGGTATGTTTATAGAAGGTAATCCCTCAATTAAAATTGCAACAATTCCAATTTGAATTGTCAATTCAATTGTACGCATGATACCGTATCTCAGGGCTCGCAGTGAGTCGAAAACGAGTTGAAGTGCACATGGCAATTGGTTGAGAACAGTGGCAAAGACAATCAGAACCAGTGCCACCATAGCTCAGTCAGTAGAGCATTCGACTAGATAGCGAAAGGCCCCCAGTTCAAGCCTGGGTGGAGGCAGGAATGTTTTCCTGTCTCTATTTGGGTTAAATTGTGGGTTGGGAATCACTAGTTGTGATTGTTGCGCTCTCTGTGCACAAACACAAAATTTCTTGGGATTACGTACCAAGCGAACAGAAATCTGTTCAGTTCAATCACTTTCGTTATAATTTAAAAGTGAAGAGAGATTTTTCCCACTCTAGATTGAAAGAACGGGAGTATAATCTACGTGATCTGGGCCTTGAAGTGTGGATAATTAGTTATTCCATGGCCCAGAACAATATGTTTTAATGGGTCCCGCGGCCATATCCCGAAAACCCATAATTCCGAAAAGAACAAAATTTTAAACGCCAAAATCTCAATCTCCAAAAACACCTTTCGAACATTCAAAAATCCGAATTTTCAAATGTCATAGCTACTCTTATGATTGAACCCGCACTTGCTCTTTTTCAGGATTTCGACCATTCGAAATTTTGGCTTTTCAGGATAGATATTGGCTATTCGGTATTTTAGTTTTTTGGAATTTGACTTTTCGGGATTTTGGATTTTCAAGATATTGGTTATATGAGATTTTACATTTTCGGAATTTTGACTTTTAGGGATATTGGCAATTCGGTATATTAGTTTTCAGGATTTTGCCTACGGGGATTTTGGCTTTCCGGAATTTTGACTTTTCGAGATTTTGACTTCCAGAATTTTAACCCGGTTTCATGATTTTTAGCTTTCATGATTTTAGCTTGCGGAATTTTCGTCGCCATTTTTTTCAGTAATTATATTAGGCAAACATTTCGTATACGTATGCCAATGGCCTTGAATCATCAATTATAAAGATTTCTCAAGGTCAAAGTAAAAACAGCAGTAGAAAGAATATTTATCAAACGATTGAGGTTAAATCTTAGATTCATTTTAAAAATTTTAGAATTTGTCGTATTACACAGAGTAAGGTGATCTTAGTGCAAATACCCCTAAAAAACACACACAAAGATACGGTGATGTCACCACTTCTCGCCAGTGACCTACTTTTCGCCACCTATAGTTAAATTGAAGAAAAATCATATAGGGGGAAGTGGGGCACCTTTGAATTGGGGCAGCTTTTAAATTGAGCTTTTTTCTCCTATTTTTAAATGAAACTGGACCTTATTATTATATAATTTAGCTCAACAAAGCAATTGCGAAGCTAAATTGCATCATGATAAGGCTCAATTCCATTTAAAAATAGGAGAAAAAAGCGCAATTTCAAAGGTGCCCCAATTCAAAGGTGCCCCACTTCCCCCTATTGTGGGAATAAAGCGACGTGAAGTTGCAATCAACAATAGACCAATAGAGTGCTAACAAAGAGAATCCCAGCAAAACAAATGGTGCTAAATGTAAAAATGGTGCTCACATTCCTTCTAATGCCCTGTTATAATCCTGATCAAAACCCTGAACGAGTCTGAAATAAAGACTGGAGACTTGACCACTGATGAAGGCTTGGAGACTGAGTCAAAAGCTCTGGAGATAGTTGATGTGTTTCCCTGATTGATTGTTTCTTCCTGACGACTTCCGGATTTCCCTATTGTTGAAAAATCATATAATACGAGTAATAAAAAGGGTTTCAGACTGAAAAAGCAAAATTGATTTTTTTTAATAATATTATCAAAAATAATTGAGTTTAGGTCTTTTCAGGTTGGTGGCGAGAAGTGAATATTTTTGCATTTTTAACAAACACATATTTTTTTAAGTAGTCTATCGTTAAATTTATATAGTATCTATAGCCAACATAATCTAAGCAACTTTGTGTCAAATTTGATTTACTTTATTAAATAAGGTAAAGTACCCTTTATTCGACCGGTTCCTCTATTCGACCGGTAGATTTATTTATTCAATTTAATTATATTTGCTATAATATTTTGTGTATGATCTAACATTAAGAGGTCAATTATTCTTTAAATAATACGAATCAGTGACAAATTCATAGAAATTGATGAAATTCACCATCAAATATTCAAAAATTTACCCACCGGTCGAATAGAGGAACCCGGTCGAGTAAGGGTACTTTACCTTATATGGGTACAAAAATTATATTAATTTCAATTTTTCCTAAAAGTGGCGATAAGTGGTTACTTCACCCTTGGAATTATTTAAGCGCTTACAGCGGAGTGGGCTTTAAGTACATTAACGACTGATACATTCCGAATTTCATAGAGGAAACGAAAAGGCTCGAAGACTTCTACAACCCTTCAAAATTGAGGTTCTGATTGCCAGAAGATCTAAAATTGAAAATCGATTCTGAAAATTTCCATTTTGATTTTGAATAAAATAATAAGCTGCATTTCTCCTGCACTTCAGGTCTTTTTGCAATATAGGGTAAGTGTGCCAAATTTCGGCATAGTTGCATGTAAGCACCAAAGTCCTAAGTTTGAAATGCAATATTTTTAATTCATATTGATATTTTTTGTTACTTCCTTTTCGGGAGGGTTGTGTGGAACCTTCAAGACTAGTTTATCATTTTTGTTTTCTTTAAATCACTTCCTAAAATATTGAAAAAATAATAAAAATATGGACATTGCTTTGGGTAGTATTTCGGCCACTTTGTGTGAAATTTCGGCCACCTTTTATCTGACCACCTTTTGTGACGCAACGGATAGAAAATTTCAAAACGTCAAACGGAACGAGTTTAATATTTAATTTAATACGTTTATATGACTCACAAGCCCTAAGATCTTCCGTGTAATTTGTCCTAAACACCTGAAGAGTAGCATCTCAAATTTACGCGCAGATTTCCGTAGAAATTTGCACTTCCTGAACTCTTCCAATGACTTTTTCACATCATCTTTTTCATAGAAGCGATGGTTTTTTTCACTGGACATTGTAGAATTCAGAAATTGAAAAAGAAAACATAAAATGAATAAGAAATTTAGGAAAGCAAAAGATGTTGCCGAAATATCCAACACTATCTCACCGGAGAGACGCTCACAAAGTATATACTTTTTTACGCGAAATACAGGATCCAGCTGGGAAATTTTACCCGAAATTTAAAGATTGATTCAGTATTAACATAAACAGAAACAATCTTTAATGAAAACTAATCAATTTTCATGAAAAACATCAAAGGAAAACCTCTTGCACTTCACCACAAATCACAACACTGCTAGAGACACAATCGATCTTTCACATTTTTTGTAAGACTCTTTCCACACTGAGTTTTTACAATGTAATTTAAATTCAAATTATACCTAAAATTTAACTGTCTTTGTGTTAATACATCCTAAAATGAATAAATATTTGAAAGCAAAATGAATTCATTGACTATTCGAAGATTACATACATAATTTTAATTAATTTATTTGCATGGCCGAAATTACACTCAAAGTGGCCGAAATTAGAAGCTGGCCGAAATTTGACACACTTACCCTAAACAAATAAATAAACAGATTTTAAAAGTACCAACAACGTCAACAACTCTTCTAAAATTTGATACGAAATAACAAAGTCCCATAATTACTGAATTTTTTTACAAGATTATCGAAGTCAAAATTTTCGAATTTGATTGTCCGAAATAATGTGTGGTTCGAAATTTTACATTTTACCCCGGATCTTCTACACACATTTAAAATGACTTCAATAAACTTTTCTTCGTTTTCAATAAACTTATTTCAAAGTGATACCAATTAGACATCCATATAAGCTTATAGTAACAGAGATTCTTTAGAGGCACCTTAAAGATTCCTGGAATTGCGTAACTCAGAAAATTCGAATTTTGAGTAAAAATAATCTCGATTAAGCCATTTCGAATATTTGAATTAAACCACCTTAGCCCTCAATTTTGGTGATTTCTGTCTACCAATGTTATTATGGGGAAGCGGGACACATATGAAGTGGGACAGCTTTGAAATTGGTTTTTTTTCTCATATTTTTGAATAGATTTGAACCTGATCATTTATGTGATTTAGCTTCACAATTCGTTTCTTGAGCTAAATTATATCATAACAAGGTCCAGTTTTATTTAAAAATATTTGGCACAAAAAGGCCCAAATACAAAGCTTTCCCAATTCAAAGGTGCCCCCCCTTCTCCACATATTCTACTGCAACGACAAAAGTCATGCTAAATTTTTCACATAATGTATCAAGATTAAATGTTGTAATGGTAACTGTGAAATGTTGCTGAACTGAATTTTCGGGGTATGGAAAATTAAAAGAAAATACAAGGAATGTATTTTGAATGCCCTTAAAATACGCCTCGAGCTATTTTATTTGTGCTGATGGAAGAATTTAAGATGCAAGGGTAAATAGTTATTGTGGTATACGAGATATACGACTAACTTTTGATGATGTGTCTGTACTTGGGAAAAATGCTGAAGGATGCTTCTTCATCAAATGCAGAGGATACACTTAATATAGTATTTCCTTGGAAATGTTGTATTGCTGTGTTGGATACCTTAAGAGAAAGTTTCCGAGAGACCGGTAGAAGTTAAGCTGAATGCGAGTACCTTGGATGAAATTGTCCAAGACGGACAAGTTGGGCGTAATTGATATGAAATATGGAAATTGATCTATTTTCATTGAATATTCTATGAGATAGATATTTAGTGTATTTCCACTCAATGTCTTGAGCACTCTTATGAGGTTGTTACTTGAGATGAAGGTTCATTTCCTGCAACTTCAGTGATTTAACCACTTAATTTGATTTCAATCATTAATTAAAGCAAGACTCTGTGTGATACCTGAACTTACATTGCAATACCCGAATTGAAACATTCAATATTCTTTGTAGTTTATCCACCTTTTATATGTAATAGTAATAGTATAAATATAAATATTTAGTATATGTCGCTAAAGCTATCTCGGTAAATTTTATCATCAACTTGTGAACATCATGGTAAAATTTTCTCTTTAAACAATTTGCAACTTGTTTGCTATTTCCCACAATATTCCAACATGGGGTATGGAGGTTTTGTGTTTTTGGATGTTTTAGAGCACAGGACTTCAAACAATATCGAGAGTATACCTAACATTGAAATGTATTTTGCTTGGATAGCACCACTCGAATGTGAAGGGAGGTTTGTTTTGAAAATTTCTCCACCATCATCCACCCCAAAAACTTTTCTGCCCAAATATGCTGAGACTCTCGAAAATATTCCATTTTATCAACATTCAAAAAGCATCATTATGGGCGATAGAATGTGAATTAATTCCTTAATTAAAATTATGCATACGATGAGTTTACAAACAAAATTCTTGCACATATTTTTGTGGAATTCTAAACACATGCTACCACTATGTTTATTGAAATTTGATTACTTGGTTATTCTATTTAATTAAAAATAAGCAAACTCATGGACAATACTTACTGAAGAAATACAAAATTAGGATTTATTTTTATGTTAACTGATCATTTATCGATTTAATAAAGTTTATCACATCAAACCCTAGTGCAGTAGTAAGGTATTTAAATCCCTGGTTAGATTCGTTAAAGGAACACGGGAAAAATATATAGTTGTAAAACAAGAACGTGTACGAATCCTGAAAACTCACGTTAAGGTAGAATAGGGTAATTTGGAATGATGTCTTCTAATTCAGAACTTTGAAATTTCCTAAGAGTTCTAGATTAAAAAAGGAAAAAACTATGAAGAATTTCTCTCGAACGTAAAGCCTTGTAGGGTAAATTAAGCTAGTTCAAAACCTGCTCCAATTGGAAATTTTTCGCTACTCCAATTGGAAACATCATTGTTTTCATGATAAATACAGTACAAAATTACTATATTTATATTTTTTTCTATACCACAGTTTCATTATTTAGTTTAATTTTGCTCCAAATAAAGCGAAAATCAATTCATATTCACAAATTTTAATTTGTTAATTTCTCAGAAAAATTAAAAGTGTACTCTTTCACCATTGAATTTTTCATCGATCGACCATGTTTTGTAATGAAAAACACAATAAAGTGACTGTTGTTTATTCCTTTTGTTTAACATTTATGTCATATTTCTGGCTAATTTTAGTCAAATTAAGTGCTAATCTTTTTGGTTAACGGTACGTGAAGTGTTAAAATAAAAGAATTACCTATTTCATGAACAAAAACGTTTTTTTAAGTGTCTGCAAATGCTTCAATAGGAAACCCCGGAAATATGATTTTTTCGGAGAGATTTTCTTATTGTTTTAGATGAGAAAGGAGAAAAGATCTGTAGGGGAATTCTGTAATTTTCGTGGCATTGTCACGCGTGAGTTCGAAACCTGACAATGCCATTCGAGCTTTTTTTGTCATATCATATAAGTTCGAAAATGCAATTTATTGAATTTTTAATGAAATCCCTTTCCTTGATGATTTTATGAAAATACAGTACGTCTTTGTTGATTTGTTTAAGAAAATTCATTGTCATTTGAACTGCCAGAAATCTCAAATATGTGACTTCTGACAATGCCACGTGAGCTGAAATGGCAATGTCACGGCTACAGAATCGCATTTTCGAAAAAGCTCTCCTAAGATTCGAACCCAATTGGTCATATGGAATTGCCAGAGCGCTAGAGAATTCCCCTCCAGGAATAATAAGAAATCCTACCCTCAAGAGCAACTTAATAATGTTTTGGAAGCCTTTCGTCGCGGTTTCACTTACACTCTTTGTCTCCAATTAGAAAATGTCCTTGTCTCCATTTGGATTAATTTGTTTCCAATAGAACCATTTTATATTCGCGTATTTTTCTTGTATTTAAAAAGTTTTAAAATTATATCTAAAGAATTTTCACTAAACAGTAACATTCTAAAAGAGACAAGGAGCAAATTTATGCAATTCTCTTTAGAAAAAAATATGAACTTAAATGTGTTGAATCTTCTGTCAATGTTAAAGCGTCTGGAAATGATTTTGAATTAGGACATTTCTACTTCATCACGTTTTTCTTTTTCTCTTTAACCATCTGCAACAGTGAGAAAATCTCAAAATTCCAAAATATGATTCCGAATTACCCCTTATCACCCTGGTTATTATTTTAATAAAATCAAAAAATCGATTCTTCAATTTCCTATTATACTTCTTCAAGTACGAAATAACGTTTCAAAATATCTCAACGTATCAGAGTTGTATTTCCGGAAGGAAAATCTTCTATATGTGTGAAACGTGAGCACAGCACTATGGAAGGAAGTATGCTGAATTGTATAAATATGAATAAATATTTTCCTCACATTGTGTAAGTGCAGAAAATTTTGCAGTAAATATACTTTAACAATTGTATATGCAAACATAAACACTCAATATTCTTCTAACATCCAGGACAAATAAATCCCCTTCTGATCTACATGAAATATCCGGAAAAATGCTTCTATAGGTCTTCTCCAAATATTCCACTATAGGTATTCTTTATATAGATTTTCTATACAAAAACCCACCTAGTTATTACAGTATCAATAAATTTCTTGATTTAAACTAGCAATAGAGAAATCAATTTCACAATGGATACGCAATAATATTGAGTAAAATACCCCCTTAGGAGAAGATGCACAAATTTGCATACTCCACAACTCAACAAATCAATTAAGTTATTACTAGACCAGCCTGGCAAAGATAAACGATGCACCACATTAATATAGACATGTAATTCATGGAATTGAATTACAATTGCTGAAGAGATAAACAGACAATAGTTCAGTAGTTTGGGAATAGCCTCTTGAAAGCCAAACCCCCTATTTTGAGCTCAATACCCACAATTCATAAATGCACTGCAATTAAGTTGCAATTAATTGCCCAAACCCCCGTTTTTGAAGAAGTACCGCCAATCATTTTGCATATATTACTATTCCTCCCCCTAATATATAGCGTAAAGTTAGGTAATTTGGAACCATTTACAATTTGGGACATTTGAGATTTTCTCACAGTTTTAGTAATTCAAAAGGCAAAAAAGCTGTTTCTGTTCTTCTTAAACGCCTTTTTCTTCTATTTCGCGGAGAAAGTCTCAAATGTCCCAAATTATGAGTGGTTCCAAATTACCTCATTTTACCCTACACCACATAACATCAAAGAAAGTGAGAATGAGGGAAAATGGTAATTCTACTGCAATAGTTTCAATTTACTTTTTTTGTATATACTATACAGAAGCATAAGTGAATTTAACAGGATAACTTTACTTTCAATAAAGTTGAGAACAACTTCTACTTGAGATAACTATTTAGAGACAGACATAAAACATTTTGCTTGCTCCCAAAGATGCCTTGGACAGTAATTTCATAAAAGTTTTATGTTAAGAATATTGTATGTCTCCTTTTGTACATGATTCTTTCGCAATCACAGATTGAGTTTTTATGTTGTTCGACAAGCCATTGTTGCACGATCTCCTGCTTACAGAATAGTCGTTTTAAGTACTACTTCTCTTTCTAGATTGTGCCCGAATTACTTAATACCAGTTTAAGTAGTAAATTTTAAAGAGACACAAAATTAGTCGGCATTCTGTGACATAGATGTTAGTATAAAGGATTCTAACCGGTCTTCAGACTAGAGGTTTATCATAATAACATCCAATTTCAAAGCTACCCTACTTCAGAAGAGCCCCACTTCACCCTAATGTTATAAAAACGTTTCAACAACTGCTTATTAATGTTACTTGCGCTAATCCGGGCGCTTCGCTATGTGGATCGTTATGACTACGCTAACTAGATAAAATCCACTTAAAATAATATTTTTATTTATATTTCTGTAATATAGTCACTACAGTAATATAATATAACTATTCAACTTTGAAAAAAAAGCAAAAATAATATTATTATCTATTAAATAAATGAGTGTAATCGACTTAAGAAAGTATTGTAATATAAATTAATTGATTTGGGTGAAAATAAATCTGTCGCGTCTTACCATGGAACATAGCTACGACTTATGCATTGAAGCTCACATGAGTGATGCAATAGTGGAAAAGACAAGTAAGTAAGGCAGAACTTTGTCTTTTCACTAAGTGACTAAAGAGCGTCATAGGCGCTCTCAGGGGCATGACGTTTCCTATGTTTTCCATATGTTTCTAGCGTGCCGAAAAAACTTTCGAGTTTATTAGCTGTTTTATGTCATTGTAGAATGAATTAACAAATAATACAAATACAAAATAAAAACCAATTTAATATAGCATGGGCAACGGAAAACCCCAAATTAGCAACCTGCGTAGTTTTGAAGATATCTCGTGAAATGTGTACGAAAACAGGGAAAAAATTACACTAAAACCGGTCGCATTTTTCAGAGCTAATGTCATACCCCTGGGCGCTCTCTTCACTGGTATTTTCCTAGTCGCACTCTTCCCAAATTTATTAAGAGATAGGGGATCTACCCTAAAGCTCTGCCAACTGCGTATTCAGCCAGGTTGTGGGTTTAGTGGTATGGGGTGCATTTGGCTCTAGTGTGAAAAAATAAATAAATAAAATAAAATAACGCAAAAAATCGAAAATGGGAACGTCACCACAAAGTGGCTGGATGGATGGGCCACTTTTTTATGAGAATATCCCTAATCTTTCCGTACAGAAGTAGATCTTGAAAAATTCGAAAATCTATTTGAAGATCCAAAAAAGAGACTTTCTTACTTCTTGATAATTCCGCAAGGTGACTGAGATACATCCTGTTCGAATTTCGAAGTGCTCAAGTGTCAAAATGTGTTGGTCTTCACATATTGTGAGGAAAAAAAAACAGAACAACGACGCTTACTGTTCTTGCCCCAGTATTTAATCACTCCATATTCACTGAGTAACTCTTTTGCTAGCTTTTTAGTGTGATATTTGATAAATTTTCCCCAACTTGTTCGAAAATTTAGTATGAAAATTCGAAATTGAATTTGAATTCTTCGAACTTCAACGACTTTTTGTGCAAATAGAGTTCCATTTACCTTTTATCCAAGACACTATTGGAGAATCAAAATCCACTTGTGATCGAGCTCAATGTATTCTTTCCTTGGGTGATGAATAATAAAATGAAAAATAAATACTCAAAAAAATTAATAAATTGATTGATGAAGAGATGAAACTATGAAATGAAATAATCCAATAAAAGTTTTAAAAATGAAATAAAAAAATATTTTTTACATTAAATAAGCTTGTAAATTGTGTGATCCACTTAAAAGAGCATTTGATCCAATTAGCGAAGATGGCGATCCACATAGTGAACGCTAACTTATTTCAGTATTATCACTATTTTATAAATTTTCTTTAATATTTTTAATAATTCTTTTTTATATTATGTTTCTGAATGAAACAGTGAATAATTCTATGGATAAAGAAGAAGTGAAAAATAATTTCATCAGTCCAAAACAAGCGTTTAAAAAGCACTCTACGGAAAATGATCCAGTTACCGCACCTTACTATATTTATTTTATTATTTTATTATTAATATCACCACTGTAAAAAGGACATGAAATTGAAAGATCCCGAAGAAAAGACGACAAGGAAAAAAATGGCAAGGTGTATGTGTGTCTACGTTTTTCTTAGAACAAACACATTTTCATATTTAGGCTATAATTCTTGAAAGCAATACATATACAATCAAAACTAAAACAAGTGCAACATTTCACTCGCCAGTCAGTATCGAGAGTTAAAGTTCGAAGTTTCTGGACCTCTATTTTAGTGTCTTATGTCCTGGACACACTTACGACTAAAGTCCAGAGACGACTAAGCTCGTTCATAGCCAAGTCAGTTCCTGACAAACTACAAACGAGGCTTAGCATTTTCTGGCACTCACAAAACATAACTTTCGTGGGTTTTATACAGATATTTCTACTGAAATGCACTAGTAGGGTAAAGTGTATAATTTGGAATTAGTGTTACAAGTTGGACAATTCGCCGGTACAAGTTGGACATGGCTTTTTTCTTGATAAATACAGTACAAAGTTTGTTTTTAAGCACAAGGAATCAAATTATAAAACTAAAGCATTAAAAATATACAAATAAAAATGAAGTATTAAATTTATCAAGACGAAAAGCCCTGTCCAAATTGTACCATTGTCCAACTTGTACCACTTTACCCTACTCCTTTGAAAATGAAACTACTTTTAAATTTAATTCACAATTCACGTATAACAACAAGAATTATTCACTAGAATAGCTAAAATTAGCTTAAGTCGCGAGTTAGCTTCCACCTCACAAATAATTGTATTTAACAATAATTATTGGACGTGTACTGAGACATGATATTACAAATAGTTTCATTTTCAAAGGAGTATTAGTGCATTTCAGTAGAAATATCTGCATAAAAACCCAGGAAAGTTATGTTTTGTGGATACCAGTGAATACTAATCCTCGTTCGTAGTGTGTCAGGAACTGACTTGGCTATGAACTAGCTTAGTCGTCTCTGGACTTTAGTCGTAAGTGTGTCTAGGGCATTAGGCTCATTTGGTTCCCAGGAAAGAATTTAATATCTGGTAGTGAATTTAAAAAAAAGTATAAGAAAAATTTTGGAGTCAATTGAGGGTGATTCCGAAGGGTTGTAAAGTTCTAATCCACCCCCAGAATAATAAATAGTATATGTTTCAATAGCTAGTGTTATAAACCTCATACTTCCTGAAAATGGCTATACGGGACGAAGCTTCCGTCAACCGAAGCTTCAAAGCCCTAAAGCCCCTACAGCCTTTATGGTTTAGCATTTCGTCATCTCTTTTTTAAATATCACAAATTTATTTTTGAAGATAATTTAGGACAATTGAATATTTTAGAAATTCAATAATTCTTTATAATGATCCCTGAAGGAGATATAAAATGAACTTTTGGCGAAGGCGAAGCTTTTATTTTTGGGTCAAAGGACACGAAGCGCCTGCCAGCGTTGTTTTCAGTTTATTTGCGGAAAATGGATTACAGTAATACGCGGAATGGGTGACCCTTTTCATTTCATATTTTATGGTGGTGGTGCTTATCTGAGTCATGAGTATATTTTGCTGCCCCTCTGCAAATGATATCGCTTTATATTTCACCCTCACATCAAAAGCCGATTTATTTTACCAGCTCCTTGCAATTTCTTGAAAAAAAAAAAAAACACTGAGTGGATAAAATCCCTTGAATTTCTATGGTTAAAGAAGTGACTTAATCCTGTTGTAACACATTTTCTCACGAAATTGCAACAAATTTACTTGGTTTTGATCCCCTATTTTATCACATGTTTCATTTTGTCATAATTATAGAAATGGCACAAAAGGGAAGTACTTCCTGTGAGTTGGAAAATTAAATGGGCGAAGAGGATGTGGAATAAGGGAGATGCTGTGCATTACATTTTAATGCACCACCCTCATTGACAAAAAGCTCACAAGATGAAAGACAATCTCTAGATTTTTTTTTTCATTCATGAAAAGCTGGGTGATTCTGTTAGTGCTTCCAGGAAATGTGTGTGAGAATGGGACTGAAAATGACGAAGATGTAATTAATTTAATGCTTCTGCGAGGTTACTTCTCATCTACTTTGTTCTGCCTTTTTTTCTTTGTTCTATGCTTAATGACACTGTGTAAATTCGTCAAATATTCCAACTGTCTTCCATGGGTTGAATTGAGCCCAAACCACTAAGTAGAGTTTAATCTGTGAGTCCACAGGAGACAAAGAAGGACCAATTTAATGTTTTAGAAATAATGATGATGTCGGTTTTATGGAAGATGTTTGTCCAAGAACTCTATAGTCTTGTAATACTGCTTTATAACTCAAACTGGGGGATTTCAGTAGTATGATCCATTCCATACTATTCCATGTCAAAAGAGAATTTATTTAATTTTGATTGCATTGATTAAAGTATCAGGCCTTTATTTTAAGGAAACATATGGTACTCTCTTTATTTTTGAATAAGAACGCCTACAATATCTAAAATATTTTTCTAACATAATTCAAAACTTGATTGTTTGCACTACAGTGATGGATTATTTTACACATAACCGGAAAAGGAAATTTAAGAATAATGTGCAAAAAACAGAAGAGACATGTCAAGCATAATAAATTGTTAGAAATTTCCTTTATTTCTTTCCTGGAGAAAGTTTTTTCTGGCTTTCTGAGGCGGGAAATATGAGAAAAATGAAAAATTTCCAACAATTTGTTGTTTATCTATCTTTGACAACAATTTCTCTATCGTAGGTGTTACAATCTTCTGAGTTTTATGTTATTTGTATCTCCAAACTGTATAGCTCCTAGTTGATACAGAAACAATTGAGAGCAATTAAGATTACAATGAGTGAAAGATTTCCACTTGAAGTTATCCTTTTGGATATTCGAACTCTGGTATATTTTGAGGAGTAAATGGAAAAGGGGAGACTAGAACAAAGCGATAAATGGAAGAGCTATGGAAAAGCTTGTTGTATCTCAGGGAAATTGTGATTCAATAGAAACACAGATAGAAACCTTTAGTTTGTGGGAAACTGATGAAAATTAGTCCAGACAGTTTTACCAGAATTTATTCCAGCAAATATGCTAAACTAATTCTTAGATGAATTATCCATAATCCTAAAAATGTGTATTTAAAAAAATGCATACGTCAAACTACCCGACTCACCCCTACGTGGGAAACTTGGGACACATGGGACAAGAGGTATGTGAAATATTTGCAACATGTGACACTTAAAACACTTAAAATATGAGATACTTTTGAATAGGGGCCAATTGGAATACTTGGGATATGGGACATTTACGAATTAGCAATATTTGGGATATTTGGGACACACTGACTGTTCGAAACACTTGGGATATGGAACCATTAGAATGCTTCAGGTATCAAAACTTAGCACATGGGTTACTTGGGACATGGAACACTTAAAGCACTTTGGGGTGAGATAATTGAAAGTGAAATATTTCGAGATTAATGGGACATTTGGGACATGGGATACTACACTGAGAAAAAAAAGAGGGTGCGATTAACTATTTTTTCTCATAACTTTAACACTTTTTAGGTGTAAAAATATATCAACATTTTTTAATGTTAATTTTACACGTTCTTAAGGATAAAATTAACATGAAAAAGGGTAACTTTAATCCCTAATACACCTAAAAAGGATAATATTTACACCGATTTTGGATCAATAATGCAGGGTGTATGGGGATTTACCTTAAAAGTTAATGATTGAACGTTAGAAATGTACTTCTTCTGCCTCTCTTTCTCTCCTTTATCAATCACGGAATTACCTTAATAGAAGGTCAAAGAACTGGAATTAATATTTGATGCAACTACGTGCGTGAGTCTGGTGTGAGTTACCTGCAAAGATTCTTTGGTTATCCAGGTGAGAAGGGCGAAAAAAAACCTTTTTCCACAGCCAAAGTAAAACTCCTTAACACTTTTCTTGACTCCAATATATTTTTCACCAAATTTATCACCTCCAGCGTCACTTTTTACACTGAACAAAGAGAATTTTTGGACTGCAGATGATCTCTTTATCAATCCTATTAGTACATAAGGAAAGTGGAAGGGAGATCATCTGCAGTGTCCGCTATGCGATTTGGGCTTTGCCCACCGAGGGGCCAACAACTTAACAAATTCACTGAGTGGAGCGAACATGTTGCGAGCGCAACACATTTAAATTTAAAACTGTGGAGTGTGTTGCCCTGCTGAGGCGACGAGGGCGCTAGCGACGAGGAGAGGAGGTAGAAAAATCAGTAGCAGCTGATAAGAAAAAGAGCGCCAATCGGCCTCTTTCACCACTGACCGCCGAGGAGGCAACATCAATCACCTCGCCCATCTCCACCAGCCCAATCCCCAGCAGCAACACCATCATCACCACCAAGCATTGAAGCCACTGAAGCCACCGGGAGCCCCCAAGAACACCAAGCCCAATGCTGAGCTTTCCGGAGTAACCTCTGCCACATCCACCTCTCCCAAATTCCCATCTCAACCTCCGTGGGAGTGTTCTCACCGGAGAACACAGGGGAGTGTGGGACATAGTCCTTGCCCCGAACGTGGGACCTGAAGGAAGGAAGGAACGGAGGGAATAGAAGGGAGGAATAAAAGATTTTTCCCAACATTTTGGCGCCCGACGCAAAAGGAAATCGTGAGTAGATTTTCAAGTTTATCCCATGGTTAATTTGCCGGTTCCCCAGAGTTCATTGACCTCTTATCAGTGCATTTTTGGTGATTTTTGCAACTCATTAGGAGTGAATGCGATTGACTTAACGGTGGGGTAATAAAAAATTTGGCGCGTGGAAGAGAATGTTAATTTGTTACTTGTCGTCGTGTAATTTATTTCGTATAATATTCTTTGTGATTTTCCGTTGGAGATTTTTTTTTCTTTCGTGATTTATATCTCCATTGGGTGTAGTTTTCTGGATTTTTCATCCATTTTCTCTGGAATAGGAGTGTATTAAGATATTTTTCTTTCTTTTTTTTCCCTTTTTGGGAGATTTTTTTTTTCTTTTTTCGGCTATTTTTACCCCCTTTTGGGGAGTTCTCTGTTAGAAATGGAGGATTTCAATCCAAAATTTCTCTCAGAAGAACAACTGGATTGGGAATTACAGGCCAGGGGAATTAAATGGCCAGCTTCATTAGAAGAAGCCCGCGATTTTTTAAAGGTTGCTATTGCTGGCGGAAACCCTTTATTTCCCGTTGAAGGCGATGCTAAAAAAATTAGGGATGACACCTTACAAGTTATTAAAAAATTTAGAGAGCAAGTAGGGAATATCGAGGTCCTTTTTTCGAAGCAAGCTGAGATTTTCACAATGTTTCAGCACATCGAAAATAAATTAAAATTCACATCAGACCCTCGAGATCCCAAAAATGCCCTTTATGGTCCTGCTCTTGCTGAACTTGCAAATTTTAGGCAACAGTTCAGGGAACAGTTGAAGAATTATGCTGCCTTGGGAAAAGTGGGGGGTGCTATTCCTCGTCCTGCTTCACCTGTCCAAAAGACTAAACGTCTTAAAAGCCCAAAAAAGTCTCTATTTTCGGACTGTTATGTCCAGGAGAAGAAGAAGGTACCATTTGAGAAGCCCACATCTAAACTTTCTGCCTCCAGTGAGTCCTTTGTCCCAGAATTTCTTAAGCACCCACATCTGAACCTTTCGCAAGACCGTAGGGATACTTTCGACATCCCAAATATTGGATCCACGGTGTCTCAGCCTCAAGATAGGCCCCAATCCCAATTTGTTACGGTTGAGCAATTTAATGTTCAGAATGCTCAAATAAAAGGTCTTGAGAATATCCTGAAAAATATTCAGGATTCGATGGAGCAATTGAGACTCTCATGTGCTGGTAGAAGATCTCGATCCTCCAGCAGATCCAGTTCTGTCCATTCTGGGGAATTTAGGGATTCTCAACCCCAAAATTTGTCACGCCACTACCCGTTTCCTACACCAGCTCCACGTAGATTAAAACCCCTGCAGTTAAAGGACTGGGGAATTAGGTTCTCTGGTGACCGCAAGGGGAAAAAGGCCAAAATCTTCTTGCGGGATGTTGAGAGAATGGCCATGATCCAGGGCGTTTCTCTGCAGGAGGTGGTTTGGTCTATAAGACTCTTACTTTCCGATGGGGCTGAAACGTGGTATGATTCCTTTTCGGAATATCTTTTAAGTTGTACGTGGGAGGAGTTCCGCGAGAAATTTCTAAGTGCTTTTTGCAATCTTGAGAGCGATTTCGCTATTAGGAAGAAAATTGAGGATCGAAAGCAGGGGGTGGGGGAGAATGCAGAAGTCTTTCTTGCATCCATGTTAGCTCTCTTCGAGGAGCTGGATGAAGAAATTTCGGAAGTCGAGAAAGTTCGTCTCATCCGTAGAAATCTCCATTACTCTCTGTCTAATGCTCTTCTTCTATATGAAATCCCAACATTAGCGGAGCTATCCCAAAAATTAAAACTTATTGAGAGGAACCGCTCCTATGCTTTTCTCGATCGTCCCAGAAATGTGCGATTTAATGAGATAGGGAGTTTTCAGGAATCATCCACAAATAATTCAGAGTCCCTGGCCAGGACTTCTGATCAAAGGGGGCGAAGTGGGGGGAACAATTCCTCATCCTGGGGCAATTCCAGGCAATCTGGAAGGGGTGGGGGGAGAAATTCCTCTTCACGTGATAATGGGCGGAATGGGGGGCGAAACACCAATTCTTCCTCAATTCAGAGACAGGGTGGGGGGAGTAACTCATCCAATGGTGCTGAGGGTACTTCTCAATCTTCTAATTCCAATCCTAATTCCAATCTCAATTCCAATTCCAACCCCAATTCACAATTCAGAAAAAATTCTTGTATACATTGTAAGAGCAATTCCCATAATGTTAGAAGTTGCCCAACAAGACCCAAATACCTTTGTTTCAAGTGTGGTAAGATCGGCACTATTTATGGACTTTGTCCAGTTTGTAACCCTCAACAGGGGGAACCCAATGCGACCCAGTAGTAGACAGAGAGTCTGAGGTCGCGGAATCTCCAAAAAACCTCTCTATGGATGATTCCAATGACCAAGATCTCATTTCTTTTGTTGATACCATTAATGTAAATTCAAATACAGTGGGAGATTTAATACAATTTGAGTCAGACAATGAGTCCTTAATTTCTGATGATTCTGTCCCTCCCTCAGAGGTAGAATCCTTTATTATATACCCTAACGGGGAAAATCGTCCCTATATTAAAGTTAAAATTTTTGACATTGAGGAGGCTATGGCTTTATTGGACAGTGGAGCGTCTCAGAGTATATTAGGATGTGGTTGCATGAACTTAGTAAAAATTCTAAAATTAGTCCCAAGAACTTCGAATATCGTTGTGCGTGTAGCCGATGGTTCAACTTATTTATCCACCAAAGTAGTCGATTTAATGATAACTTTCAATGGTAGAACAGAATTGATTCCCACCCTATTAGTCCCTGAAATTTCCATACCCTTTACTTTGGGGATGGATTTTTGGCATGCCTTTGGCATACAACCAGTTTTGTTGAATGCACTTTCAACAGTCCCTGATTCCCAGGATAATCAAATTCTGCTCTCCCAGTCAGAACGACTGGAGTTAGAAAAATCCATCAAAAACTTTTTAATCACTACTGAGGACTTTTTCGGTTGCACGGATATTTTAAAGCACACGATAGATACTGGTGACAACCCTCCCGTAAGGAAACCATCTTATCCTGTCCCATATCATCTTCTTCCCGCAGTGGATATTGAAATTCAGAGACTGGTTAGGATGGGGGTACTTCGGGAAGTTTCTTTTTCTCCATGGAACTCACCTCCTAATATTCAAATGAAGAAATCGGGCAAAATTAGAATTTGCATTGATGCTCGAGGTTTAAATAAAGTAACAATAAGAGATGCTTATGCTATTCCAAATCTTGAAAGCATTATTAATCGTATAGAAAGCTCCAAATATCTATCATCCATTGATCTGAGTGACGCATTCTTGCAAATTCCGCTCGATGAAGAATCTCAGATCAAAACTAGTTTCGCTATCCCAGGACGAAAGATGTACTGCTACAGAAGAATGCCTTTTGGCTTAGTAAATAGTCCTATGACGATGGCGAGACTGATGGATATAGTTATTGGATGCGACTTAGAGCCCAATGTCTTTTGTTTTCTGGACGATATCATTGTTCTCACTCAAGATTTTGAATCCCATTTGAAAATTTTAAATGAGGTCGCTGGTCGTTTGAAAAAAGCCAATCTTTCCATCAACCTGGAGAAGTCTAAATTCTGTATGTCAGAGTTAGACTATCTGGGGTACACTTTAAGCACTCAGGGTCTAAGTACAAACGATGGTAAAGTCCAAGCCATCTGCAATATTCCTGTCCCTAAAACACCTAAGGCATTACGTCAGTTTCTCGGTATGGCAGGATGGTTCAGGCGTTTCATCCCAAATTTTGCGAGTATTTCGGCTCCTTTAACCGACCTTTTAAAAGGTAATCCTTTAAGGATTGAATGGTCTCCGGAGGCCGACCGTGGCTTTTCGGAATTGAAGCAGCTCCTTGTATCTGCCCCTATTTTAAAACTTCCCGACTATTCTCAACCCTTCATAGTGCGTGCTGACGCTAGTGATGTTGGGGCGGGGGGAGTCCTTGTTCAGGGAGTAGGTAATGAGGAAGGAGTTATTTGCTATATTTCGCGAAAGTTCACGGCGGCTGAGCAGAAGTACTCTACTACGGAAAAAGAAGCCTTGGCTTGTCTATTTTGTCTTCGAAGGTTTTCGCAGTTCTTGCTTCATACCAAGTTCACTTTGGAGACAGATCATTCTGCACTCCAGTGGATCTTATCCCAGAAGCAAGCCCGTGGTCGTATAGGAAGATGGTTGTTGGAATTTCAGCAATTTGACTTTGACATAGTCCACCGTCCCGGTAAAAGTAACGTGATAGCTGATTTCCTTTCACGGAACGTTAATACCATTTCGACCCGGGAAGATAAATGGTATGCGTCCCTATATGACCAAGTCTCGAAATCCCCGAGCAGCCTTCCGGAGTATAAATTAGAAGACGGCCGGCTTTACAAGTATATCCGCTATAAAACTCCTTTAGGAACTTATAGTTTTAGGTGGAGATGCTGTGTCCCTAAGGGTGAACGTCAGGCCATTTTGCAGAAATACCATGATGATCCCACTTCGGCACATTTCGGGTTCTTTAAAACCTTCCGCAGAATTACGGAATATTTTTATTGGCCTTGCCTTCGCACAGACGTGCGCAATTATATCCGTAAATGCGAAACTTGTAAGAAATCTAAGGCCCCGAATTATGATTTAACACCTCCGATGGGTAATCATGTAGTTGCATCACGTCCCTGGGAACATCTATCAGCCGATTTTATCGGACCTTTAGTACCTAGTACTATGGGCCATCGCTTTATCTTGGTCTTGATCGACAAGCTGACCAAGTATGTCCTTTTATATCCTCTTAGAAATTCTACTGCAAACTCTGTTATCAAAATTTTGTCTCAAAATGTCTTCCCACAGTTCGGAGTCCCTCGTGTCCTTCTGACCGATAATGGTAGTAGTTTCAAATCCGCTCAACTTCAGTCCTTTTTGAGAAATCTCGGTGTTGCCCAATGGTTTACCTCAGGGTATACCCCACAAGCCAATCCTACTGAGAGAGCAAATAGGACTATTGTTACTGCTATCAGGTCGTATATAGGGTCTAAACACACAAATTGGCCAAAATATTTAGCCGAAATAGGGATGGCTATGCGATCCTCGGTACACGACACTACACAATTTTCTCCGTATTATTTAAATTTTGGGCAAAATATGATTTCACATGGGGATGAGTATACGCATTCCGATGCTAATACGATTCCATCGATCGAAGAGAGGATAAAGGAGTTAAAATTGGCCAGACAGAAGGCCATGGATAGGTCGAAGAAATGCCATGAGTCGTCTAAAAAGCGATACGATTTACGTAAGAAGCCGGGTAGATTTTCCGTGGGTGACGTGGTCTACAGGCGATCCTTTGTGTTGTCTGATGCCAATAAAAAGATTCAGGCGAAATTTTGTCCATGGGTGAAAACGAGTTGGAAGACCTGAACACTCATCGCAAGGCAGTATTCCACCGTAAGGACATCAAGCCAGGTTAAGGGATTTTTGCCAGCAGGACGGATTATTTTTTTGGCAACAATATCGGCATCGTCACTGGAACTTTCTTTTGTATCTAACGTAACTTGATTTTTGTACGGGTGTATGAGCGGGTAACGTAGAGAGACCATATTATTAATTTTATTTAATTTCTATTTCTTGTGAACGGAGAAATTCATAAGTAGGCCATCGTTCATTATGGATAGACCTAAATTAAAATTATGGTCGTTCGCCTTTAGGTGTTCATTTTGATCGAGATGATTGATACAGATATAGCCCAGCCTTATGCTGAAGCGAACTATGTTCGGCTATTTCAATCATCAAACTGTTATCCCCTTTTAAGACACATTGCTAGCAGTGTCCCTTGGGAATTTAAAGTGAGTAGCACTTCTTGCTGTCACTAGTATTTTGATTCGGTATTTCGTCAAGACGACAAAACCAATCAATTTTTATTGGCCAATACTTTAATTATTTTTCTCCTTCGTCAGTTTTGACGTCACATATAATTTCGGACACCTTAATTCGATTATCTATTTTATTTTACTTTTTTTTTCGATTGGGATGCACTGAATTCGGTCGCGATTTGTTTCCCATTTCTCTGCAGTTAGAGGCAGCCACATTTTTCTGATCGGGATGTAGTTTCTCGAGTAAAATTTTATCATGTTCAATATTCGAGGCAATAGGGCAGTGTCGGTGGAAAAAGGGGTTTTCTCTTTGCCCTTCAGGATTTCTCTTTCCCCAACATTGTAATTCGGCTGAGACTCTCCTTCCCGCTTCTACATTTTTACGCGGAATGCTCTTCAGCGGAATAGCTGAAATCCTGATCGGATTATAATGGTGCTGAGGCGGGAGATTTGGGGGGATAAAATCGTGACCATTCGTGTAGAGTAATTCCCTATTAGATCATGTATATTAATGATCCGCCTTGGTGATCGAAATGGGGTGGTCCTTAGTAATAATATCTTATTCTTTTGAAAGTATTTACACACACTTTAAACTTATAGTTAAGTTATTTCGCTGGCGCTAATAATTAGGTCGGCCTATCGATGCGAAATCCTTAACATTTTTGACTTATAACTATTAATTCTAAATTTTACTTTTTTCTCTCGAAATTGTTACTCTCTAATACTACTCATTTTGTTTTGCTCTACTACTTATTAATTGTTATTGTTATTAATGAGATTTGTTATATTTTGTTTTTTTTTGAGATTGTGGCTTATTGCCCCCTGGGGGGTTCGAAATCTTTTTTTTTTTCTCTTTTTTTTTTTGGTGACCCCGGGGTGTGTGTTGCGAGCGCAACATATTTAAATTTAAAACTGTGGAGTGTGTTGCCCTGCTGAGGCGACGAGGGCGCTAGCGACGAGGAGAGGAGGTAGAAAAATCAGCAGCAGCTGATAAGTAAAAGAGCGCCAATCGGGTCTTTCACCATTGACCGCCGAGGAGGCAACATCAATCACCTCGCCCATCTCCACCAGCCCAATCCCCAGCAGCAACACCATCATCACCACCAAGCATTGAAGCTACTGAAGCCACCGGGAGCCCCCAAGAACACCAAGCCCAGTGCTGAGCTTTCCGGAGTAACCTCTGCTACATCCACCTCTCCCAAATTCCCATCTCAACCTCCGTGGGAGTGTTCTCACCGGAGAACACAGGGGAGTGTGGGACATAGTCCTTGCCCCGAACGTGGGAACTGAAGGAAGGAAGGAACGGAGGGAATTGAAGGGAGAAATAAAAGATTTTTCCCAATAGTCCAAGAACTCTATAGTCTTGTAATACTGCTTTATAACTCAAACTGGGGGATTTCAGTAGTATGATCCATTCCATACTATTCCATGTCAAAAGAGAATTTATTTAATTTTGATTGCATTGATTAAAGTATCAGGCCTTTATTTTAAGGAAACATATGGTACTCTCCTTATTTTTGAATAAGAACGCCTACAATATCTAAAATATTTTTCGAACATAATTCAAAACTTGATTGTTTGCACTACAGTGATGGATTATTTTACACATAACCGGAAAAGGAAATTTAAGAATAATGTGCAAAAAACAGAAGAGACATGTCAAGCATAATAAATTGTTAGAAATTTCCTTTATTTCTTTCCTGGAGAAAGTTTTTTCTGGCTTTCTGAGGGAGAAATATGAGAAAAATGAAAAATTTCCTACAATTTGTTGTTTATCTATCTTTGACAACAATTTCTCTATATCGTAGGTGTTACAATCTTCTCAGTTTTATGTTATTTGTAACTCCAAACTGTATAACTCCTAGTTGATACAGAAACAATTGAGAGCAATTAAGATTACAATGAGTGAAAGATTTCCACTTGAAGTTATCCTTTTGGATATTCGAACTCTGGTATATTTTGAGGAGTAAAGGGAAAAGGGGAGACTAGAACAAAGCGATAAATGGAATAGCTATGGAAAAGCTTGTTGTATCTCAGGGAAATTGTGATTCAATAGAAACACAGTTAGAAACGTTTAGTTTGTGGGAAACTGATGAAAATAAATCCAGACAGTTTTACCAAATTTTATTCCAGTAAATCTGCTAAACTAATTCTTAGATAATTATCTTATCCATAACCGTAAAAATGTGTATATTTAAACGTCAAAATGTATTCGCCTTAAATTTAAAGATCACCGGACCAAAAGTAACCGGGAAGCATAATCGTGGCTGCAGAATATACGTCAACGTGTATTCATACGTCAAACTACCCGACTCACCGGTACGTGGGAAACTTGGGACACATGGAACAAGAGGTATGTGGAATATTTGCAACATGTGACACTTAAAACGCTTAGAATATGAGATACTTTTGAACAGGGGCCAATTGGAATACTTAGGATATGGGACATTTGCGAATTAGCAATATTTGGGATATTTGGGACACACTGACTGTTCGAAACACTTGGGACATGGAACCATTAGAATGCTTCAGGTATCAAAACTTAGCACATGGGTTACTTGAGACATGGAACACTTAAAGCACTTTGGGGTGAGATAATTGAA